>NC_081181.1:131603527-131903527 GCF_029867415.1 Vicia villosa | reverse complement strand
GCGATTAATCGATGATCAAGGCTTTCAATCTTCAATTCTATGTTTGCTACAGTGTATATTGCTCTTGGTTCTCTCTTAAAATATCTCTACTCCTCTCAAAAGTGATCTGGCCCATAAACAAATAAACAAAGTTTCGCAGACCGCGCTTAGCGCGGTGCAGCCCGCTAAGCGCGCTATCATTAATTGCTTAAACCGCCCAACCGCGCTAAGCGGGCTCCAGACCTCGCTTAGCGCGGAACTCTCTGCCAGAACTTCCTTCTTTTCTTCAAAAGCGCGCTTAGCGGGCTCAACCTCGCTTAGCGCGCTACCTCTTTTCAGCAATCCTTGGCTTTGGTCTTGGAACATCTTCAAAACACTTTTTCCATGGTCCAAGCTTCCAATTATCTATAAAAACTACAAAATCCAACATAGATTGCAAAGATAAGAACTATTCAACACTAATATAAATATAAGAATAAATGTATACTAAATGACAATAAAATACTACTATTAACCACAAAAAGACTTGAGAGTTACCGAAAATTACCTAAGATATTTACACAAATTGGTAACTAACAACTCTCCCCAACTTAAACCTTTGTTTGTCCTCAAACAAAACAAATACACCAAGAGATCACAAGCTAAGACAAAAACAATTGGGTGGTTCAAATTCCATAAGCACACAAGTAACATCTTACCTTTACTAAAATAACACCATGATGCAGATACTAATACTAAATACATATTTGATGTCTGAAATTCCTAAAACAAAATAAGTTCAAAATTGAATCACAACCTATACACTTCTCTAGTAAGAGACAGAATTGAGGTCCTAACACTCACACAACAATGTCGCCAACATCCAGAATTAATTATGCATTCATCTACACAACATTTATATAAAAAGCGTAAAAGCAAGAATCACAAAGACTTTAGGGTTGAAACTTGGGTTGGTTAACAAGGAAGTGTCATTTCTCAAGGCCATTGAAACAAAAGGGGTCAATTCCTAAGAGAACATTCAAATCATGATTATATCCACACATCCTTATCAACCGATCACACAATTTTATTGCTCAAGAGTTCATCTTTTTATTTTAAAGGAACTAGCTATATACAAAGCTCTTTTCTTTTCCTTTTTCTTTTTCTTTTCATTTTCTTTTTTTTTTTCTTTTTCTCTCTTGAGCAATTATTTATTTTCTTCTACACACCAATACAACCAAAAATTTTTATTCTCCCCAACTTGAATATTACCACCACATAATCATGAATGCTCTCTATTCTAAGGCGAAAAGGAATCATTCCTAACCACATTTCATGGTACTCTTCAAGGTTAAAAGAAAGTCATCAAGATTCAAATCAAAAATCGGCAATTATAAGGCATGACATGATACCGATTGAATCTTGGCAAAATGGCTCAAAGTGGTTAGTAAATACTCACACACTCACCGGGTAGGTTATATTTGGAAGAGAAGTTATACTCGTAATGCGAAACAAAATGCTTTGATCACTTTCATGCTTTACACAATTAAATAAAACCGCAAGATTAAACATAATAAACACGAGTTAAACGCACATTGTTGGTAACCACAAAATAATATATATATGTACAATGGAAAGGCTCCTCACACTAGTTTTAGAGCTAAAATGATTCATTATTGAACTATATTTGTTAAATAAAATATGACATCTAATTTGTACAATTAGAAGTATCTACTTCATGGTATATTAAAGAAACGATAAAAATGTACCTTGTACGTACTAATTTCACATTATATCATCACCGCCCCAATTGGATGTAAAACTTGCTCCCTCAAGGAAACACTTTCACAAGGACAATCAAAAATTAAAAGAAACAATTGCATATGTTCATAAAAATAAAAGCAATTAAACTAAAAACTTAATAATGTAAAACAAACACCAAAAGGTGTCACAATATCCAAAAAGGCATAGCAATGCCTAAGGTTCAAAATACCTCATCCTATAAAAGGACGGAACAAAAAACTACAAAGCTTAAGTCAAAAATAATAAAAAAAACTAGCACTAAACATACTAACTAAACATACTAAGCATCAACTAAAAAGAACTACTCATCCTCATCATCTTCCACATTCTCATCCTCGCCACCATCTCCCTCCTCCTCAGGAAATGGACTGACCTCAGGCCAATTAGCATAATCCACCAAATCTTGGCGAGAACTCCACGGATGAGCCACATGGGGCTCCACCATCTGCAACCTCAGCTGAGACATAGCGTCATGCATAAACATGAATGCTCTCTGATGTGCCATATGAAATGCCAAGTTCTCCTCTCTATCAGGATCACTACGGCGGCGAGCAGGGCGAGCAACAGCAACAGGAACAGTAGTTAACCTGGATAAACAATAACGCTCAATAAAAGTATCATCAATAAAAGTGTCAATGGACATAAGCCCCTCAGAAGGAATCTGCACTCTAGCTTTCCTGCACAGATTCATGATCAAACCCGGGAATATCAACTTGCAGGGAGCACGATCACCATGGCGAGTTCCACTCAAAGCAACCCTCTTCAGCTCATTCGCAATAATGCGAGTAATATCAATCGGCTCATGCTCAATCATACGAGCAACCAAAACAGCAGACTCAGCAGGTAAAGAAGAAGTGTGACTCCTAGGCCTCAAATTATGAAGGACCACAGACATGAGAATCTGAGCATTAGTAGACAACGACTTCCTAGAGAATTTCTGGGGCTGTTGTGAAGGATTAAGATCATAAGACTGCCCAACCGAACACAAGACCTCCCTCAGATGCTCCCAATCAAAATTACCCCTTGCCAATTGCACATGATACCCACACAGCTCACCATCCTCAAAAGGTAATTGAGTTCCAAGAAACTCACGGATAGCTTGACGAGAAAAATCAATTTCATTACCACGCACCCAAGTTTTGAACTCAAAGGGAACACCTTCAACCGGAAATTCTTCATTTGGAACGGCATTAGCATAGAACTCTCTTACAATCTCCAAATGAAACTTAGGTGCAGGCTCACAAAGTCTAAGCCAACCATACTCCTCAATGGTGCGATGACACCACCCATAGGTTCCCTCAGGATTGATCCTCACAATTCGCTCTGGCCACCATGTCCTAACCTCTAACTTCTTGTACCTCGCCTCCTGGACATGACTCTTAAAACGGTTTTGATTAAACGGAATAGCCCTAGGTGCTTGAGAAGAACTGCCACCTTCGGTTCCGGTCTTTCTTTTCTTAGAGCCCAGGAATTTCGGTCCCATCTGAAATAATTAGGAACACGGCACCACAAAACCAACATGTTAACACAATACATAACAAAAATTAAACAGCCACAGCAAGAATTAAAGTAAAAGATCACTTCCCCTGCATCAAACAAAAACAGGGAGAAGAGGGGATTTTTCTGAAATCCCCAGACCGCGCTAAGCGCGCCTACCGCGCTAAGCGGGCTCTGCGATTTGCAGAAAAAATCCCCTGCGAAACAGGGTTTCATCCATGCATTTCCAGCACCCAAATATGATTCTAAACAAGCACAAAGCACTGGAAACCAGATTGAATCACTAAGTTTTCAAAACAACAACCCTAACCACAAAATTTCTATTCCTAAACTAAAATTAAACCCTAATATATAAAACAAGCATAAAGAAATAGCAAAGGAAATAGAGAAATTACCTTGGTGATGATGAAGGAGAAGAAAAAGCAAGGAGTTAGATTGCTAAACAACACAAAAATGGAGAAGCAAAGAGAGGAAATTCTTTTAGGAGAGCAAAATGAGGGAAATGAGACCACAAAACCTCAAAACCTTATTTTCTCCATTCAGAACGCGCTGGGCCGGGTCTAACAAACAAAGGCCCAAAATTCAATTTTTTTTGAAAACTGACCCGCGCAAAGCGGGCTAAGGAGCGCGCTAAGCGCGCAACTCTCTGGAACTAAGGGTTCAAACATCATCAAAGCGCGCTAAGCGGGCTTAACAGAACACAGAAAAAATTTTCTTCTACCAGCAAGTGTAACTTTACCGGTAGACTGATTTTGGCTCGACCAGAACGCAAAAAACATAAACGGTAAAAAACACATAAAACAAGCTGAATATTTACAAATTGGGGTGCCTCCCAATAAGCGCTTTGTTTAACGTCGGTCAGCTCGACGGTCAAAGGCAATCAAGGATCACCAAACGATAAAACACAAGTTTCACGATTAAAATCACATCCTCGATAAACCTTCAACCTCTGACCATTAACTACCCATTCTTGCTTTGATTTTTGGTCCTCTATCACAATAGCCCCATGGCTTCTAACCTCTTTGACCAAAAACGGTCCGGACCATTTAGACTTCAACTTTCCCGGAAAAAGTCTTAACCGGGAATTGAAAAGTAAAACTAATTGCCCTACCTTAAAGTCCTTCATTCTAACCTTACTATCATGATAGAATTTGGTCTTTTCCTTGTAAATTGAATTAGACTTATAGGCATGCAATCTCATCTCTTCCAACTCATTAAGTTGGATTTTTCTTCTCTCTCCACACAACTTGTGGTCAAAATTCAAAAGCTTCAAGGCCCAATATGCCTTATGTTCTATTTCTACGGGAAGGTGACAGCTTTTACCATACACCATTTGGAATGGTGTAAGACCGATCGGTGCTTTGAAAGCGGTCCGATACGCCCACAAGGTTTCATCAAGCTTCATTGACCAATCCTTCCTAGAGCTAGACACAGTTTTCTCAAGAATTCTCTTAATTTCTCTATTGGTCCTCTCAACTTGCCCATTAGTTTGTGGATGATATGGAGTAGCCACCTTGTGCTTTACTCCATATTGCTCCAACACTTTTTCAAGCGGGGCATTACAGAAATGAGATCCACCATCACTAATTATTACTCTTGGCGAGCCAAACCGCGAAAATATATTTTTCTTCAGAAATTTAATCACAGTTTTACCATCCGCTTTGGGTGAAGCAATCGCTTCCACCCATTTAGACACATAATCCACAGCTACCAAGATGTATTCATTTGACATTGAGGAAGGGAAGGGTCCAACAAAATCAATGCCCCAACAATCGAATACCTCAACTTCTACAATACTTTGGAGGGGCATTTCCTCTCTTTTCCCAATTCCACCAGTTCTTTGACAACTGTCGCATGAGGCAACATGGTGGTAAGCATCTTTGAACAAAGTAGGCCACCAAAATCCCGATTGAAGGACTTTTGTGGCCGTACGCAAACCATTAAAATGACCACCATAAGGCGAATTGTGGCAATGCCACAAAATGCTTTTTGTCTCCTCATCCGCGACACATCTTCTCAAAAGATTGTCACTACTCAACTTAAACAAGTGAGGATCGTCCCAAACATAAAAATTAGCATCGTTTAAAAACTTTTTTCTTTGATTCCAAGTTAGATCCTCCGGTATCCAGCCAGATGCTTTGTGATTAGCCATATCTGCGAACCAGGGTCTAACTTCCTGTACCATGTACAGTTTTTCATCCGGGAACTCTTCCCTCACTTCTTTTTCATTGTTTGTCACCTCGGTATTCACTAACCGAGACAAATGATCCGCAATCAAATTTTCTGTACCTTTCTTATCTTTCACTTCAAGATCAAACTCTTGAAGCAAAAGAATCCACCGAATAAGCCTCTGTTTTGAATCAGGCTTGGTGAGAAGATATTTGATTGCGGCATGATCAGTGTAACACACCACTTTAGAACCAATGAGGTAAGAGCGAAACTTTTCCAATGCAAATACAATTGCGAGCAATTCTTTTTCGGTAGTGGCATAGTTAACCTGTGCCTCATTTAAAACTTTGCTCGCATAATGTATAGCATGGAAT
The DNA here is from genome assembly GCF_029867415.1 of Vicia villosa. Taxonomy (NCBI): domain Eukaryota; kingdom Viridiplantae; phylum Streptophyta; class Magnoliopsida; order Fabales; family Fabaceae; genus Vicia; species Vicia villosa. The sequence goes on along the minus strand of NC_081181.1, from coordinate 131,897,726 downwards.
TGTTTGTTCTTCCTTTGGCCTAAGACCGCACCAACCGCATAGTCACTCGCATCGCACATGAGCTCAAACTCAAGCGACCAATTAGGAGCGACGATTATGGGTGTGGTTGTCAAATTTGCTTTAAGTTCTAGGAAAGCTTTTAGACATGATTCATCAAAATTAAATTCCATACCTTTGTTGAGCAAATTACTCAAAGGCTTTGCGACCTTGGAGAAATCCTTGATGAATCTTCTATAGAACCCAGCATGTCCCAAGAAGCTCCTTATGCCTTTCACATTCACCGGAGGGGGAAGCTTTTCAATAACTTCAATTTTTGCCGGATCGACCTCAAGCCCCTTTGAAGAAACCTTGTGGCCAAGAACAATCCCATCCGTCACCATGAAAGTGCATTTCTCCCAGTTGAGAACCAAATTTGTTTCAATGCATCTCTCCATCACCACATCAAGGTTTTTCAAGCACAAGTCAAATGACGACCCGTACACAGAAAAATCATCCATGAACACCTCAATGCTTTTCTCGATCAAATCAGAGAAGATAGCTTGCATGCACCTTTGAAATGTTGCAGGAGCATTACATAGTCCAAATGGCATTCTTCGGTATGCAAAAACGCCAAAAGGACATGTAAAAGCAGTTTTCTCATGGTCCGCCGGATTCACTGATATTTGATTGTATCCCGAATAACCATCCAAGAAACAATAGAAATTTCTTCCGGCTAACCTCTCTAACATTTGATCCATAAAAGGTAATGGAAAGTGATATTTTCTTGTTGCTTGATTCAACCTCCTATAATCAATACACATACGCCACCCGGTCACCGCTCTCGAAGGAATCAACTCGTTCTTCTCATTTCTCACAACTGTCAATCCACCCTTCTTAGGAACCACATGCACCGGGCTCACCCATTCGCTATCGGAGATGGGATAAATCATACCCGCCTCTAATAACTTCACAACCTCTTTTCTAACAACTTCTTTCATGGTTGGATTCAATCGCCTTTGAGGTTGTGCCACGGGCCGAAAATCATCTTCTAACATAATCTTATGCATACAATAGGCCGGACTAATACCCTTCAAGTCGGATAAAACCCATCCTATTGCTTCTTGATTCTTTGTCAACACTTCCTTCAATCGATGCTCTTCCTTGTTAGACAAACCACTATTAATGATAACCGGCTTAGTAGAATTGTGACCGAGAAACACGTATTTCAAGTGAGACGGTAACACATTCAACTCCACCTTTTGCTCTTCAACTTTAGGTTCATCCTTCAATTCTTCAATTTGAGTTTCAAATGGATTCATCTCCTCACAAGCCTCTAAATTTCTCAAGCAATCTTCAATTTCCTTTTCTTGATCTTTGGTGAGAACTTCAAGAGCTTCCATTAAAGTCTTCTCGAGAGGATTTGACAAGTGCATTTGATTCTCCACTTTCATAATAGCCCTTTCGGTAGCATCGATTCTAAAACAATCATCCTCATCATTAGGATGTTTGATGGCTTCAAAGAGATCAAGACATAATTCTTCATCTTGGTACCTTAATTTCATTAAGCCATCATCAATATCTATCATCATTCGGGCCGTCTTCATAAAAGGCCTTCCTAAGATCAATGGAATCTCAGGATCTTCTTCCATGTCTATGACAATAAAATCAACAGGATACCAAAATTTGTCAACCTTGACAAGCAAGTCTTCCGCAACTCCATGAGGATGGGCTGTGGATTTATCCGCTAATGATAACGTCATTCTTGTCGGCTTCAAATCATTGATTCCTAATCTTCTCACCATAGACAATGGGATCAAATTAATGCTAGAACCGGTATCTACCAAACCTTTGCCTATGTGAACATTTCCAATAGACACCGGTAAGGTTACCCGCCCAAGATCATTTGATTTTATCGGAGTAGTGCGTTGAATTAACGCATTACAACAAGAGCTCACCGTTACTACCTCCGGATCCAAGAATCTTCTCTTCTTAGTGATGATGTCTTTGATGAATTTTGCATACATCGGCATTTGCTCTAATGCCTCGGAAAAAGGAACATTAATTTGCAACTTGCTAAAAATATCCAAGAACCGAGCATAGTGCTTTGCATCTTCTTTCTTTGACGGACCGGGAGGGTAAGGTAATTTCTTCACTTGTATAGAATCATCCACCTTCTTCTTTCCCTTCTCGCTCACACTCAATTTTTTTCTCTCTTTTTCTACAACTTTCTCAAGAGTTTCTTTTTCCACTAATTCTTTCTCTTTCTCATTTTCAACTAAATCACCCTCAACATTTTTTTCTACTTCAATCACCCTATCTTTTTCACTCTCAACAATTTCCTCCTCAACTATCTCTCCTACACCCATATCAATATTCCTACCGCTACGAGTTAGAATTGACTTACAATGCTCACGAGGATTTTCTTGTGTAGTAGCCGGAAAAGGACCTTTGTTTTGATCGGCAAGTTGCTTTGACAATTGCCCGACTTGAGTTTCAAGGTTCTTTATTGCGGCATCCGTACTCTTTTGGCTTGCAATTTGCAATTGCATGAATTGGCTAAGAGTGTCCTCGATTGAAAGCTTTGTTTGTTGAGGTTGTTGATTGTAACCGCCTTGATAAGGATTTTGACGATTCGATGGGCCCGCTTCCGGCCTCCATCCTTGTTGATAACCTTGATTACCTCTTTGTTGGTAACCTTGGTTATTGTTGTAAGGTTGTTGTTGTTGTCTTCCACCATATCCTTGATTAGGATTAGACATATAATTCACCTCTTCACCCGGTGGAGGACAAAAACCTGTTTGATGGTCACCCCTACACAATTCACAACACATCACCTGTTGATTTTTAGAAGGGCTCCCATTTATCTCTTTAATTTGTTGAGGGAGTTTTGACATTTGTTGAGTGAACAATTCTACTTGTTGTGTCAATAACTTGTTTTGAGCAAGTATTGCATCACTAGTATTCAATTCAAGAACTCCCGGTTTTCTTTGTAATGCACTACGGTTGTGTTGCCCTTGATGATCATTCAAAGCCATTCTATCAATGATAGCAATCGCTTCTGCAGCAGTTTTTGACATCAACGAACCACCCGCGGTAGCATCTAAAAGAGTTTTTGGTTGAGGTTGGAGTCCATTTCTAAAGATATGGATTTGAGACAATTCATCAAACCCATGACCTTTGCATTTTCTAACCATGGACTTGAACCTCTCCCATGCTTCATTGAGAGATTCATTCGAACCTTGAGAGAACACCGCAATAGAAGTTTTCGCTTCCATGAACCTATTGTGAGGAAAGAACCGATCCAAGAACTTCTCTTCTAACTCGTTCCAATTTGTCATGACATTATTTGGTTGATCAAGGTACCATTCCTTAGCTTTTCCAATTAAGGAATGAGGAAAAAGTCTCCTGAACACCTGTTCTTCTTGGTCTTCCGGAGCACCAATTGTTCCGGCGATCTCGTAGAACTTTGTTAGATGAGTAAATGGATCCTCGTGATCTGCCCCTGTGAAAGGATTCTGATAAAGTAATTGAAGTAACCCCGTTTTCATCTCGGAGTTTCTTCCATTGGCTTGATCACGAGCAAATTGTGCATTGAGTCGAGGGCTATTAACACAAGGCCCTCGAACTGGAACAATAGGATCCGAAGCCATTTCTTCCTCAACCAAGTTTTCAACCGGAGTTGAAGAAGAAGATGCTTCTTGTTGTTGTCTTCTTTCCCTAGCTAGTTGTCTCCTCCTACGAGTTTTGCTATTCTCTCTACGAGCAGTCCTCTCAATCTCAGGATCAAAAAGGAGTTGATCTGCAGGTACACGTCCTCGCATAAACTGTAATCTGAAAAACTAACCAAGCAAATTAACAAACACAAGGAAAATAAATTTAGAAACAAGATATTAATTATAAGACTCAATACAAAACAAACTATTGCAATGCTTGCAATATCTAAACAACAATCCCCGGCAGCGGCGCTATTTTGTTGAAAGAGTATTGTGGTGTACTTTTCGTTATTATCGTATCCACAGGGATTATTGCGATATCACCGCCGTTCTATAGCCTATTTTGTCTTGAGTTAATGTTACTTTAGTTTTAGGTTTGCAAAAGATCATTCAATTTTAGTAGCAAAGAGTAAATTAATGAAAGTTCTAAGTTAAAGAAAATGTATCAAGATTCGATTTCATCGACCTAAGTTTGTATGTTCCCTTATAAACAGATGCATATGAACTTGCTAACGATCAATATAATTACGTATCGACACCTATATCGTCCGTGTCCGCAACGATATAGTCAGATTTACCGTATTGTTTAACCGACGATTTCTCCACCGTTTAAACAATACAAATAACGTTTTAAAACCGATACTTAGTAAACATCAAACTCTAAATCCATGTCTGCAACTTATAGTTTGAAAGATGATGAGCTAGGTCTAGATACAAACATTGATGTCTCAAACATTTATACCAAAGAAAAAGCTTTAATAAACAAACTAAACCATCTATATTGATCATCACTTGTTCATACACATATATTCACAAGAAAAACATACAAAAGGCTAGGAAGATTACATCTTATCTTGATACAAAAGGGGTTTAGCTATCCATGAGAATGGTAGCTTGCATAAGAAGGAAAGGATGAAGATCAACAAGCATCAAAGGCGATTAATCGACGATCAAGGCTTTCAATCTTCAATTCTATGTTTGCTACAGTGTATATTGCTCTTGGTTCTCTCTTAAAATATCTCTACTCCTCTCAAAAGTGATCTGGCCCATAAACAAATAAACAAAGTTTCGCAGACCGCGCTTAGCGCGGTGCAGCCCGCTAAGCGCGCTATCATTAATTGCTTAAACCGCCCAACCGCGCTAAGCGGGCTCCAGACCTCGCTTAGCGCGGAACTCTCTGCCAGAACTTCCTTCTTTTCTTCAAAAGCGCGCTTAGCGGGCTCAACCTCGCTTAGCGCGCTACCTCTTTTCAGCAATCCTTGGCTTTGGTCTTGGAACATCTTCAAAACGCTTTTTCCATGGTCCAAGCTTCCAATTATCTATAAAAACTACAAAATCCAACATAGATTGCAAAGATAAGAACTATTCAACACTAATATAAATATAAGAATAAATGTATACTAAATGACAATAAAATACTACTATTAACCACAAAAAGACTTGAGAGTTACCGAAAATTACCTAAGATATTTACACAAATTGGTAACTAACAGTTATCCATACCATAAAGAGGGCAGGTAGTTCTTTCATTGGATATTGAAGGGTCATCGAGAATTATCGTTCGCCATAAAACTGTCCCTACCATGTAGAAATAGGTAGTCTTTAGGGAAGGATATAATAGTCATTAATATTTTTAGGCAACATGCGAGGATACCTTGGCAATGGGGACGATAATCATTTATCGAGGCAACATCGAGGGACAAAATTGATGATGATAATGAACTGAGGGCAACATTCGTTTTGCTTAGGTATCCTCGGAATCGAGGGACTTGACTATTTTTAATCGAAAGGCAACAGGCAATAAGGCAACAAAAGAGGTTACCCTAAAGGTGTGTGTGCAACAATCAAGTGATTCAGTTCAGATATTTTATCTTATAATTTAGGCAAACTAAATTTATTAGCAGGCTTGTCACTCCCTAGATTACTAACCATGCAGTTAATATAAACAAAATTAAAGGCAGAAATTAAAAGTCCTACGCTATTACAATAAACACCCGTGGGCAGAAAAATAAAGGCGGAAAAGAAAACCTAAACTATTACAATAAACACCTGCAGGCAATAGAGGCAAAAATAGAAACCCTAAGCTATTACAAGGCTTTGGGGCAGATACAAAATTAGGCAAATGATAAAAATATAATAAAGGCAAACCCCAAATGAGGGAACAAGTTAACCACAGTTAATAGAATAAATAAGGCAAGGCATGGAAAATGGTATAAGGCAAACAAAAAGTTTTGAAAAAGAGGGTAAACCCTGATTTTTTAGTAAAGGCTTTTGAAAAGAGAAGATAAATAAAATTAAAAATAAAAAAATAAAAAGAAAAGGTTTTTTTTGAAAAGGGGCGAACCCTGATTTTAAATCAAATCTTATTGTAATAATAGATAAAATGAGTTAGTAAAAATAATCAAGTTAATGAACGACACCTACCTAAGACTTCTAGGGTTACCTAGGGTTTTGTTCAAAATCGAGGTTTAGGCGATCCTAAAATTAATTATTGGTTATAAACCTAATTAATTTTAATTGATTCATCATGATTAAATTAACCCTAAATTTTTTAACCTAATTTACCTAATTTAAATTAATTAACCAATCCTAAATTAATTATCTAATTATTCTACCTAATTTAGAACTAATTTTCTAATTATTTAAACCAAATGAAACTAATTACCTAATTATTAAAACTAAATTAAGTATTAAATTAATTATCTAAATTAAGTTAATTGAAATCTTAATTAAAAATAATAATTTTAATTTTATATAAAAAAAAAGGTTAAATTAAATTAAATTGAAAAAAGTAATTTAAGCAAAAAAATTAGTTAAAAAGAACTAAAATAAAAAAACAATTAAGATTAAATAAGAAAAAGTAAAAAATAAAAAGAAATATAAAAACTTGGCGCTGTGATCCAGTACGGTTTGTCCCTGATGGTTCATGGTGTGCCCTCATACTTATACGCGTTGGATCAAGGCTCAAGGAGATCTGATGGCTAATGGGAAGGGGACGTATCATATGCGTGTGGGTGAGGACGCACCAGATCCCTGACGAAACAAACGCGCGCTGCAGATTTCAAATCAGCCAACCACGCTGCGCCACGTAGTCGTCTTCTTCGTCTGTCCGTCGCCTTAGCTTTTACCCACAGACCTGTTCGTCGCTATATCTTTTACCTACGGTTTTCACTGTTGCTATAGCACCTGCAAACATCAAACTCATAATACAAGCCAAATAAAACTTCCATAAACACCCAGATCCACTAAACGTTATCCCCTGAACACGAAAAAGCTAGTGGTTTCGCCTAATTCGGTCCCTATTTACAGTTCCCTAATTTGGAGTTCTTGGAACCCTAACATGGCAATTTCATGTTCCTGCATCAAACCTCAAAATTAAGGATTCAAAAACAATCAGAATAATCATACCAACCAGAATATATGCTTATGATCCATTAACAACGCGTAAGTTAATGAAATCGAGTTTTTGAATGTAAGAGCAAACCGAAGGGATTTAAGGTGAATTTCTTGGTGCTTTGGTTGAAGGTGACGATTGTAATAGCTCAGCCAACTCCCAGGAGTCGATTGGGAGCCTTTGTTTGGCCTAAATCCCACTGAAATCTTGAACCCGAGTTTGGTTTTTTTCTTGGATTTTTTTAGTTTAGTATGAGTTCTTCTTGACTGCAATCCTTCTTTTTTTAGGTCTGGATCAATTGTGTATATATAGGAGATTGTTTTTAGGTCAAGAAACTCAATCAAATCTTGGTAATTTGTGAGATTGATATTGGATTGAATCTTGATTTAAAACTTCCAAATTTGGCTCAAATCTCCTTCATCTCTTTCCAATCACTATTCCCACGAATTTGAATCAATAATAATGCATTTAGATGATTATATTTGATTGGAAATCCAAGCCATATCAAATCTCCCATATTTCCTTCAATTATTTTGATTTAAATGGCTTTTTAAATGAATAAAAATTCACTAAAAATATAATAAAAATCAAATGATCGTGGGATTGGGCTTGGACACTCTTAGTGACTTAGGAAATAAGTTTGGATCATAAAAACTTGGGCTCATTTGCAAAGAAATCCATTTTGAAGCCTTTTGTTTTACATTTTTTCTCTCAAAATTGTCCAACTTTGATAAGGAATATCTCTCTCAATTTTTAAGGTATGGAGGAGTTCTAGGACTTTTTGGAAAGCTTAAGATATCCTCTACAAGCCACTTTGGAACATTTTTTCCATTTGGAGATTTTATCTTGATGATATGGGCTTTGACAAAAAACTGCTTTTGGTTGACTTTCAAAAAGGACTTGTAATGTTTTGATTCATATCTCTCAAATGAAGAATTTTTAGCCTTGGCATGTGAGAGACAAAATTGTAGAGAATTCAATTTCCTTTAGAATGAGCTTGGGATGGAGAATTTCTGATGTTCCATGTGAAAGTTATGGCTGGTCAAAGTTCAGTTGACTTTTAGGTCAAAAAACCCTAATTTAGAAACTTTGAGTTTTGTTGATTTATGAACTTTCCTTGATGAATCATGATCAATCCTTGATCAAATGATGAATGATACTTCAAAATGAGGATGTTGACCAAGAATCAGGAATTTTGACTGTACTTTGACCATAGTTGACTTTTAGGTCAAATCAGTCGACTGTTGACCATTTGAGCTATTTTGTGAATCAGAACTTGAAATATGGTGGGAAAATTTTGGGGTATGACAATCACGTAACACATATTCAGTGATTGAGCGATTACCTTTCTTGATGGATTTCAACTCAATTCGAAGTTGTCAAACACGAGCTTTCATGTGAGCATTGAAGTATTTATGAATTCTCATACTTTAAATGCATGCTTGCAAGACAACACACGAGGCAACATGAAGATAGCTTGATCTTGTACTATCCACGCCTCATATTCATCTCATACTTTTCCTTAAAGGTGATCTAGCTCTGTTTTGTATTGATGCGGAATTTGTGGATTCACCACAATCTTGTGTACTCTTTATGCAACAATAACACTCTCAACTTGTTGATTTCAAAATAAGAAGTTATTTTCCAGCAGTTTGATGGAAATTTTAGGTCGAAAGTGATATTAAAAGGACGATGAATCAATCGCGAGAATCGAAAAACTTGACATTTCAATTTTTGGAGATACAGTTGGAGTGACCTCTGAAATTTTGGTTATGGCGGAAGAAGAACGATGACGAAGTTACAATTGAAAAGAGAACGAAAAATTGTAACATAAACGATTAGAGCAGATGGAAAGCGGAAGGAATCGTACACCGCTAATGAGTTAGTTTTACATGAAGAGGAAAACAACTATTTATAGTGTTGCATGGATATGGCTTATAGTCTCATACATGTCATGCACTACATGTAATTACACCATTCATAACTCTACAAACTTCATGCTTCCATCATCATGCAATACAACCAGCTTTTGCTGCTTCTCATAATATTAATAAATAAATAAATAAATAAAATACACTTTTAGTTACTACCTCCGTTCCTTTTATAAGAGACAATTCACTTTTTAGGTTCATTAAATAATCAATGTATCTAGTCTATAAACAGACCAAATACATTAGTTATTCAATGAATCTAAAAAGTGCTTTGTCTCTTATAAAAAGGAACGGAGGTAGTATTATTTAAAATTTTTAATCAAAACAACATTAAACATCTTTTTGCCGACATGTCAATATCCATTAAAGGTTTTTTCATATTATAAACCTATTAGATTGCTACATATAAAAAATATTTTGAAGGTTAAAACTTTTACACACTTTTGGAGAATGAATCTCTTAGCCTTTGCCGACTAGATTCACTGCTTTCTAAAAGGGAATACCTTTGCGAGGGAGGGTTACACGGTCCTGATGGTTTGTTTATATACATTTTTTTTCTATATTTTGTTAATTACTATTTAAACAATATATTATTACATTTATTTGTTGAAAATTGTACGAAATGCTAAAATTAAAATAAATTAATAATTTTTATAGTTATTGTAATTTAAATAATTATAATTACAAAGAAAAAAAAAAGGCTATTAAAAATTATGAATGAAAGAGGAAACAAGAATGGTTTCAAAAAGTTCCTCAATTTTGTCTAAGTCCCTTAGTTGAACTTGGTCAGTATAATGAAATAGGTTCGTAGAAGTATAACTTTTCCGCAGAACAACACGTTTTTTTAATTACTCTATTTCTTTTAGATATTTGGTTGTGAAATATATCAAAATTCATGAAAAAGTTTCACATTTACAAAAATTAATACACAATTTAACTAATTATATTATTATTATTATTATTATTATTATTATTATTATTATTATTATTATTATTAATTATTATTATTATTATTATTATTATTATTATTATTATTATTATTATTATTATTATTATTATTATTATTATTATTATTATTATTATTAACAATAGGTTTTTACATGGGCAATAGGTTTCAAATCTATGTTTCTGATATCCCAAACAATAATTTAGTAAATTGGACATATGTTTTGCATAAAATCTAGAAAAATTGACACATACTTTGCCCTAATTTTTAGAGAATTTCTTTAGCCACCTCCTAACCTTCTTGCCCACCCCTAGTGAATTTACCACACTACCCCTTGTTTCGGAAGTTCATTTCCGAAACGGTACTTTTTTTTGCAAAAAAGGTGTTTTCGGAAATGAACTTCCGAAAAAGTGTTTTTTTTAATATAAAAAATTGATTTCGGAGATGCATCTCCGAAATAAAGTTAAATTTTCAGAAAATGTGGTGTTTCGGAAGTTCATCTCCGAGCGCACCCCCCATGATGGAATTCGGAAATGCACTTCCGAAGTTATGTCTGGACAGAAGCAAAATGAAAAATAACAACGATTCGCTTTATTTAATCGGGTGAAGATTACAACGATAATATTACTGAAAATCAAAGTTACATATTGTTGAACACGGGTAGGTGGGAATGAGTCAACATTTTGATAACGTCGTCCGCCGATCTTTGAAGTTTGGCGTCCAACTCGATCGGGCCTTTCGAAGAAAATCGGTCGAACGTTGTCCACATAACCGCTAAGTCTTCGTCGTTCTTGATCTCAAAAGGTGTGAACTTAATGTCTCCCTCGTCGTTAAGCGATGGAGAGCGGTACTCGAGCTTGACAACCTTTCGATTCTCGGGATAGCGCAAAAGCGTGTTGAGCGACGGTATCAATTCCGCAAACGGCGTGTCGCGCGAGAAGCGAAATTGGAACGGCATCGGGTAGCCGGTTTCAAAGTAGACGAATGCTAGGTGAGGGTAGGTTTGTGTCATTTGTGTTTTGTGGTGTGAAGAGGATGAAGAAGAGTGTGTGGTATTTATAGACTTATTGGAGCATTGATGGCCCGACAAACCTTATCCTGCCTCAGGGGACATTTCGGAAATGAACTTCCGAAAATAGGCTCCAGACATGTATATTTCGGAAGTTCATTTCCGAATTATGCAGAAAACAGACTTAAATTTTGCATTTTGTTGATTGCTTAGTGTTTTGTGTAAACAATACCAAAGGAATTCAAAATAGACATAAATTAGACATTGATGACATAAAACATACTTATATTATATATGTATTGAATCGGTCCGATTTTACATGATAAACAACAATACATACAAAAAATGATCGTTACAAACAAAAAACGATCCGGGACGAACTAAAATTCACCGAACCAATCGGTGGATCCTAAGTCCAAAATAGGCACGTTCTTCGAACGCTCTCTATTTTGCTCGCGCTCCTTGCTCATCATTTCTTCAAACTCCGCCATCCTCGCAACGAACGGATCCGGCCAAGTCTCCGCCTCATTTGAACGATGTGCCGTCCATTGACAAGAAGTAGCCGGTATAGGACAACCCGGTTTCAAAAACACTTGAACGAAGTGCCGCGATCGTAGATACCCGATGCATATGACGCGGCCCGACGCGTCCAACGGCGGTCGACTATGAAGTGGAAAGAAAGTCTCACATAATCCGAACCTCGTCAAATCGACGCACACCATATCATATGCACTTGCTATTAGATGACCCATCTCGGGAAATGACATCCACTTCGAAACCGGAGCGATACCGGTAAGTGATGGAACAAGTGCATCATGAATTTTTGCAAACTTTTCTTGATTTTCATATAGTCGGCCGTAGATATCCCGATACGAAGTCAACTCCGCAATGAGCTCCCGTCGGACTAAAGTGTGATTATTTTCCCCTTTACCGAGCAAACCCGCAACGGCCCGATATCCACAATTACCGTCGCCTCCAACATCAACGATGTTATCGATATATTTGTGCATGAAAAGTGGCATCTCATCAATGTAGACAATCGGTGATTTTTTGATCGGCGGTGTGCGAGGTGGCTTCGAAATACGGGCTCCTTTGTTACCACTACACGTGGACTTCGGTGTCTCTTGAATTTCCGGCAACGATGAATCAACATGTTCAAAGTAGGAAGGAGATCGTTTTGTTGAATTGTCATCTTGTGTAATTTTTGACTTTTTCGGTGCACCTTTCGTCTTAACCGGTTGAGATGGCGGTTTCAAATCGGTGGTCTCCGGAAACGCGATCTTTCGCAATTGTTCTTTTATGTGCAATTTTGTTGTGTCGTCCGCCTTAGCAAACTTCTCCATTATCACTTCCAACTCGTCGGAGATGGTGATTTTGGAGTCATTTTCCTTCGGCGGGTCAAAATCATCAAAACGAAGTTTCTTCCAATGGTCGGCTACCTCATCCATGCGTATTGGTGAATTCAACTCCTTCTTTTTTGAAATTATACAAGCACACGGAAGGCCGTATGTAGTTCTAATGGTGCACCCACATAAAGAACTATCCGCCCCCGTGGTCTCCGACCGCTTAGCTTCATGAAACAAAAAATTCAAACTCGTTCGAGATATGTTGTAAATCAATTGGGAGAATAGAATTTGGCCCTTATACCGGTGTTCCATGACCGTCTTGCTCCGACCGAACGATGTTTGAATTTCATTGTGTTGATTTTCAAGCATTTGATTCACGGTGTCCCACCCGCGACACAAATCTCCCTTACTATCACCCAACCACCTCTTGAAGACCGCATGTGCGGATTCAACTCGGTTAGTCGTGGTGCAACCAAGATGTCTAACCCGATTTGTCCAAGCGCACACAACTTTTTCTCTAACTTTGTCAAGAATGGTGGATTCGACGTAATGACAAAATGTCCTAATGGAACCACACAAAGACCTAAAGTGTACCAATTTCTCGGTATAATCCTCTTCGGAGTATGCATCCAAAATTCCCCTCCATGCCGCCATTATCCTATCAACCACAACACCGGCTTTGACAAATTTACCATTTTCATCCAACCTATCTTTTGTCCCAACCGCGGGTTTCAACTTGCTTCTCACGTTGCAAGTTATGTGATACCGGCAAAGTAAAGCGGTAGATGTCGGGAAGACGGTATCGACCGCATTCATCAAAGCATTGTCCCGATCGGTGACAACGACGTTTGGCATAACCTCTTGATCAACTAACAAAGACTTGCAAATTCCCAAGGCCCACGTAAAGTTTTCTTCTTTTTCACACTCCAAAAAAGCAAACCCCACCGAATAAGTCTTGTCCGTCGAGGTCACACCGACGATCTCTAGAAGAGGAAGCCTATACTTGTTTGTCTTGTACGTCGAATCCATGACTAGAACGGTTGGAAATGTGTTGAACAATTTGATACTTTCGGGATGAGTCCAAAAAATATCACGCACGGTAACTTTGTCCTCGGAGGTTCGGAAGCTTGAAACGTAATTGTTATCGCCTAGAAGTTTCAAAAGTTGTTGCATTTCCGACCGAGGGCCCATATTCAAAACCTTGAGATTGTGCCGTTCATTGTAAACTTGCTTGATATTTGAAACGCTATCCAGTTTCTTACGCTTCAAATCGGCAAGTATGTTGCGAGGCGCCACTTTGACTATCGTTAGGTCCGATATCACATTCCTCTCTTCGCGGGACAAACGACACGCCATTGGATGCCCGTGTAACTTGACATCCAAGGCATGATTATGCATTCCACAAATTACGGTTAACCGCCACAAATCATCAACCCTCCGAGTGGCACGCAACTTAAACGGACACCCGCACTTTCTCGATCCCGTGTCCTCGTGTTTTAGCACACGGTTTGATTGCACATAACTACCACCACGTTCGCAATTCAAAACAACGAAAGCTTTCCGCCTACTATTTCCGTTGTCCGACCTTAAAATGACAATTCCAAATCCAAGTTTACTAGCTTCGTTTCGAACCCAATCAATCAATTGTTCTCGACTAACGAAGCTCCGATCATTTGTAAAATGTTGCCTAACATCGACCGCATTGATCATAGGAGTAGCGTCAATAACCGGATCGTTATTAACGTTGACAATTTCCGGATTTAATACTCCATCGTCTTGCACAATGTTGTCCGGATGCACCATACCTAGCAAATGCAAAAATTAGCAAAATTGGCCAAAACTGTTTTTTTTTAAACTGCCAGGGCATGTTTCGGAAGTTCATTTCCGAAATTTGTTAGGTAATATATTTCGGAAATGAACTTCCGAACTATATCAGTTTTCAGCATAAATTTGTTGAATCAATGTAGTGAAATAGGGGATGAAATGAGAGATGTTTACCTGAAATTGTAGCTTTCTATGCCCCCTTTAACGTGATCAACGGTTTGAAACTTGCTTTTAGGGAGAAAAATTGATGGAGATTGATAGGGTTTAGAGAGGGTTTTGATAAGTTTTTGGAGAAAAATGATGAAAAAGTGAAGGAGGGAAATTTGTATATGCAGCAACAGTTTCGGAAATGAACTTCCGAAAATATGCACGGATTTTGAATTTTTTTTAGTTCGGAAATGAATCTCCGAAAACATCAAATTTTTGATGTTTTCGGAGATACATTTCCGAACTAAAAAAAAAACAAAAAAAAAAATAACTTCGGAGATGCATCTCCGAAGCAGGGGCAGTTTTGGGATTTCGCTGGGGGTTTCCCCCATAGGGAGGTGGGTAAAGAAAAATTCAATTTTTATAGCTTTTTAGAACTGATTTTGTTGAGTATATTTTGGAAATGCTGGGAATATTATTTTGTGTTCAGGGCCTACTCATCAGAACTATTTTATGTCGATGATTTTTTCACATATTGGAAGATGCTCAAGGATATTCATTACACATGCAAGCTATTAAATTTCTTGTTGGACCTCAGATACACTAACATAATATGGTACTACCATAAAGTGAGAGTGATATTTTTTGTTTTTTTTGTATATATTTATATCAAACCACTGACATGAAAGATGGTACCAACAATACTAGCATCATTCAGTAAAAAAAAAAATTATTTCATAACAAATTATTCAACTGAATTTAATTGATGTGCAATAATGTCAACACTATATTGACACCTTTGCTCATTAAATTTTCATTGTTCAACAAAAAATATATATAACTTTTAAAGAGAAAAAATATAGAGTTTTCAATTCAAAATTTTTTTTAGTAAACAAAATATTATATATAAGAGAGAATAAGGGTTCTCCAATCTGTTTACAATTAATATAAAATTTATATTTGATGCCGTAAAAGTCTGAAATTTGCAAAATGTTAACATTTGATTTCATCATAAGCTTCTTTGTTGTTCTCAGGTGTCACATGACTATAGTTTTGAGTCTTGATTAAGAAAGTTTAAAATCGTCAATTATGGGACAAGTAGGGAATGCATAGATTCATACCATCACTTGTCGAAATATATATTATTCTTTAGACAATTGTCTCTAATTAATTATACAATTTAGAATATGTAAATTGACTCACATGGGGTCATTCAGAGTTCAGACTAGCATCGCACGAGAGAATATGCCACACTCTTGGTAGCAAACTCAATTCTTTTTCTTTTAAAAGCAGCAAAATCAATTATGAGAGAAGTATGATTGTAAAATAGTATAATTCTAATAATAGTGGTTAAAAATACTCCCTCCTTATTTTAAAATTTTTTTCATTTGAACACTACGCGATTTTAAAAAAAATATTAGATGTATTAATTTTAATGATAAAACTAATATCATTTATTAGACTACTTTTATTAATTATTGATAATAGAGTAGTTGAATAAAGTGAAAGGTAATAAATAGGAATATAATATAGTAGAAAAATAATAATAAAGGATGTATTGGTATATTTTGAGACAGAGAAAAAAAATTGTAGATGAGACACTTCTTATATATAATACGGAGGCAGTAATTGTAATAAAGAGACGATTGTTAGAATGGTCCAATTAGAAGTTGATACTAATTAGTGATCTTTTGTGGACCGGAGTTTCTCACTAGTGAGAAATGTCAAATCAACTATGATTTATGAGTATTTGTAATGTGTTTTAAGTTGGTTTGGTGTCAAGGGGGCATTTGTTGCTATAAACACTTAAACACCCAAGTGAATATAATGCAAGCTCAAATGTAACCTCATAGAAAAACATTGCTCCTCTTAAATCAAAAATCGTACTTCTGGAGAAACATTTTGGCCAAGTCAAATTCTAGGAAGTTGAAATCAAAGTTTCTTCATTAGTTTCGGGGAAGGCGGAACTAAAGAGGTTTCATTAATAAGTTTTCCTTGAAAATGAAAAGATATTTTTTTAATTGAGTTATAAAATTAGTTGGCTTGATCAATTATGTTTTATTTATGAGATGAAGATTAATATTCTTGGTGTCCTGAGCTTTAAAAATGATTTCTCAAAATAGGGTGTTAAACCCCTCTATAACTTTGAGACTACAAGTCTAGACGCCTTAAAAGAATTATGAGTGGTAGGATTGAATGAATATGTGTATTTATCTTTCTTTTTTGCGTTCCTCTGAGGCTTGTCCATGACATTATCTATTTTTATAATATGGACATAATTTATGTGTATCATCTCGGTTTACTTTTTCTTTTCTACGCTTTTCTTTAGGTGTAATTATTGCATTATCCATCTTCTATACCTTTTCGACCTTATTGTTTTGGCAGATGTGTATTTTTTAGATAATTTTTTTTGTCTTTCCATAAATTAATTTGAATTTATTGCATTTAATGTTTATTATTCATTTTTTTCTTGATGTGATGAAATTTCACAATCCAGGTTACGACCTTGGATAAAGAGTGGATTTCTCAAAGACGACCATTCGTCTCCATGGCGGTGAGCAGATGAGTGAGGTTTTTCTTGCATTGTAGGTGAATTTTATTTGTCTTTTCTCCTATTAGAACCGAGGTTATTTGTACTTTAATTTAAATTTGACGTTACTTCCATTTTTTATTGGTTTAAAAGTTTAAGAAATTTGGGTAGCGAAAGTAATCTCTGAATAGAGTAAAGTGTGATTGAACATAAACAACGATAATCTATAAAACATTCATTATTTGGGTCAGGACTTCCTTCTTTGTCGTATTTTTGCTTTATTCCTCGATCTTGCTATGATATTATGACTCACCTCTATAGGTTTTGATTTTGGTCCATGCATATGGCAAGTTGACAACGGTGTGCTTGGTTTCGTTTTCTTCCCTTTAATGAGTATGGTCCATTTCCCACTTTCCTTGGGTTTCTTTTGTCCAAGAACTTCTTGTCCTTGAGTAGTAATGTAATTTTTTCTAGTTGTCATCTTTCTCTTGGCGGAGCTTGAGGTACCCTTAGAAATATACAATGCATGCCTCCAATTATGCATCTCTTACGGACAATATGTCCCTTTTGATATGATATACTTCAATTTTAGATAAACCGTTAAAGAAACGGTCTTCATTTTGGCCAAAGAAGGTCAAGCTATTATAAACTTTTAAATCTACTTGTAGTCAATTACCAAAAATTATGTCTTAATCATGTTTCTTTCTTCTTTTTATCTTAATGATACCACGAGCTTTATGCATCCCTAAAGTTTTTTTATTGACCCATTGAATCCTTTAAGATCGGTCCCTCTAAAAGGGATGATATCTTGACGAGTTAGGAGCGGGATCTCTAAGAGGTTGATGCATATTATATTGCATCATATTCCTTGGTCTATCACGACTTTTCAGACATCTTAATTGGCTATTGAGACCTTTATTAGTAACAAAAAAAGAGAGGTAGGTGTCTCATTGATTAATTCCCTATCATTAAATGAAATAACGTGTGGCATTTTTAGGAGGTTTGTGATCTGGCTTCTTCTCTTGCAGCATCATCTCATATAACTTCCTCATAACCAAATTGTAGGAAGCCCCTTTAAAGTTGGAAAATCTCCTGAAACTACCCATGTGGTTCTTAATAAGTACCAATCTGGTGATGTTATGTCACATATGACTTCGTTTCTCTTGCGTCATGTTATCTTTTCAGAGTCTATTCTTGTGTTGATGGGAAGGTCCTCCAAGGACTGGAATACCTCTCCTTTAATGTACATGAAAATATGAAGGTTTTCTGATTTGCTTAAAGTTCATCCTCTAACGGTATACTCCACCTACAACTCCTTATCCTCCTCCTCCTCCTCCTCCTCGTCTGCTTGTTTCCAATATTTGGCCATCTGGGCCACCTTTCCTCTCTTCAATTTTTAGGGGGAGAGGCGCTTCTTTCTCATTACCGTTTTTCTTTTGGCCTACCTTTTCCTTGATTCATCCTAGAATTCGAAAAATGGTGAGAAAGACAAAGACATTAACACTTTGATGCAAGGAAAGATAAATGAAAAACTAACTTTACTCCCTCGATATATCTCCAACCAGTGGCATTAGAATCTTTAGCCAAGAATCAAGGAAATATCAAAAGGCATAATCAACGCCCATATTCAATCTCAGTTCCATAACAATAATTGAGGTTACTCAAGCACTCTAAGGGTGTCGCCTCCCTACCCTAGATGTATAAATCCACATGGAAGTCCTCCCAAAAGTAATGCTTCATTGACAGGACAAACATTTCATGTGCGTGTTCCCAAGGCCATCAACTCCCACTAAACTTGTTTGGAGAACTCTAGCAATGATCACGACACTTGAGGTCGGTCTCGACAATCCCACAACAATAATCATAGCTTCATTTTTTATAGAAAGGACTTGAGGGGGGAGGGGGCAACTGTTTTGGGCCAATCTAAAGCTTCGCCCACTTAAACCGACGAACATGTGTACTCTCACTAGAGATCCTCGCACTAAATCCAAACGATGCTCTCATCTCACCTGAGACTTCTATTCCCGTGTTAGAGATCTTTCAAAGTGGACTTCACCAACCTAAAATAGATACAAATATTGATAAATATGAATATTCTAACATATGTTTCTTTATCCATTAACTAACTGATATATGAAATATCAGTTACTTTACTTACAAATACTCGTTAAACTAACTGTATAGTACTCATAGTCGATGTTCTTTATAAAAATATACCCACAAAGATTGTATTTTAGGGTGTATTTGTCTAGGATTAGAAGTATAATTCCGGGAATGCTATTCATGGGAATATTATTCTTGTGAATTTTATTCCCGTCTACGATTTTTTTTAAATAACTACGTTTTTCAAAAAAATTACGCATATAACCAAAATTTCAAATTAATTACATAAATGACTATTTTTTCACTATTTTAACACATTGTCGCCACTTGCATTGGCGACTTGTATATTTTGGCGGTTTAAAACCCCCGCAAATCTTTTTCGTAAGGCAAGTCGCCACTTGCATTGGCAACTATACTTAAATTTTTATTTTTTTTGTAAATTGTGGTGGTTCAAAACCGCCGCAAATCTAAATTAATTAAAAAAATTGTGGCTGTTTTGAACCGCCACAATTTACAAAAATATTAAAATTTGAGTGTAGTCGGCAATGCAAGTGGCGACAATGTGTTAAAATAGTGAAAAAATGGTCATTTATGTAATTTAAAATTTTGGTTATATGCGTAATTTTTTTGAAAAACTTAATTATTTAAAAAAAAATCCCCGTCTACATTGGTGAAAAATGCAATTTCTTGAAATATCTTTAACTTAAAATTTAAATTATAAAATAAATGAGTTAAAATATTTGATAGTGGAAAGTTATGTGTGGCTATTTCTTATGAGAATAAAAAATAATAAAATTATGTGTAAAATGAATTTTGGAAATAAAAAATTCCTAAATATAACTTTAAAAAACTTAAAACAAACTTAAAAATGAAAAATATTCCAGACTACTCCTAAAATTAAATTTGCAATTCACAAAACAAACATATTCAATTCTTATTAAATACTTATTCTCATTGTAAAATTAAATTAAAATAAAAATGTATTTAATTCATATTTCGATCAATTACATTTTCAAGTTTTAAATATACAAAAATGAAGGGAGTAATCATGATTTAAGTAATGAGGCACACTTTAACTTTATATATTTTAAAAGAAGTAAGTAGTATTAGTTGTTAACATTAGTATTGGATTAATATCAAAAAAGTGAGTTAGATTTTGTTTACAAATTCTTTTCTTCCTAAAAATGAAAATACACGCACACAAATGATTTTCTCAACAAATGGCAATAACGTGAATCCACAAAAAGACAAAACAACGAAAACGACTTTACACGATTCATTCACTGTGGCGGTTCGTTTTGTAATTTCAGAAACCAACACAACACTGTCTTTAAAACCAAACCACCTTAAACCTCTTGTTCTCATAACTCATTACTCAAGCTCAAAACAAAAACCGTGACCAAAAAAACATGCAACCCTCATATTGTGTGAAGGAGAATAAACCCTGTGTGGGTTGGGTTCAAAACTACTTCAGTGACTGTCTCTGCAATTTGAGTGATGATATCTCATTCACTTTTGGTTTCATCAGTTTAGTTTGTTGGGGTGTTGCTGAAATTCCTCAGATTATTACTAATTTTCGTGCTAAGTCTAGTCATGGTGTTTCTCTTGCTTTTCTTCTTACTTGGATTGCTGGGTTAGTTAGTCCATTTATGCTAATTAATTAATTAATTAATTACAGTTATAATCTCTTTAATTATTAATGTTCTATTGTTGAACTATTTGGTTGCAGAGATATATTCAACTTGGTGGGTTGTCTTTTAGAACCAGCTACGGTATGTGATTCTGATTTCTCAAACATTACATTGTAAAATGTTTTTTTTTTTTAATTTTAAACAACATTGTAAAATGTTTGTGTGCTGTGTTCTGATGAGTCTCATTTTGCTCTGTACGTAATTAATTTAATTAAAAAATTAATTAGACTTTGGTCCCTAATTGTGTGACTTTGACTATGAAGTTTTTCTTAGTCTATTCATAACAAAATCTATGTTTTTAACTAATTAAATATTGTTTAATTTTCAATTTTTTTTTTATAATTTCTTAATTTCTCTTATTTTTTTAAAACAGAATTGAATTTTATATGTATTTAGTTTGATAACATTTAAAACATATTTAGAGATGGATCAGCATTTTTTTTCCATTAAAAACTGGATATTATCTCTTCATATTTATAGAGATTAATCTTTTGAGTAGACTAAAGGAGAGTTAAAGAGGACCATAATGGTAGAAAAATTTTAAATTACATTATTTATTTTTTGAATAAATATCATATAATATTTAATTAAAGATTATTTCGAATATTATTTAGAAAATAAATAATATTGAAATGATTAAGTTAATTGCAATAGGTGGAAGAATGTAGAATTTGGTGTCTTTTTAAGTGCATTACATGTCATTTTGTCTCTTTGTTGTCAATAGTTATCTAATACTCTTTTCTATAATAATATTTCTTTTTTGCTTTATAAATGTTTAATAATTTTTTAATTATGTGAACACTTGTTAATATTTAATTATATATTTACCGACTTCAGCCACTCTTTAATATTCTCTTTTTAATGACACATGCATGCACATAAAATTATTGTGATTATTGACTTACTTTTATTTAATTATGTTTTTGGTGTTTTGTGTTTTCCTTTGTGCTCTTTTGGATGGCTGGAACTGCAGTTGCCAACTCAATACTACACAGCTCTGGTAATTAAAATACAACCATAAAAATTTAAATAAAAGTTTGAATTTTTTTTTTGTCAAAAACAAACATTTTTTTTTGAAGAGTGTGGTAGGCCCAATTACTTTAAAAAAAGATACACCACCACTCAGATGGAATCATGATCAGGACCATCCCACTAAAAGCTCTTGTATTAATTGCCAAAAAAAGAAACATATTCAACTTTTTGTTTTGTCAAAAATAATATTCAAACTTTTTTATATATACTTTACTATATAAAATTGCAACCTTAACTTTATACTAATGGCGTGTTATTTTATTGTGATTATTGATTATTAACAGCTTTACACAATCACAACTATCGTATTAGTATTGCAAAGCTTCTATTATGATTACATCTATAAATGGTGCTGCAACCGTCGTCAAAAGATCAACGTCCAAGAGGTTCTTTTGCAATTAAGATTGAGAAACAAATATAAAATGTTACTTACTAAAATAAAAAATAATGTTATATTATTCTTGTATTTTTGTTATTTTGTTATAATAATAGGGTTATGATGAGGAAGAGAAAAAACCATTGAAACCAAAACAAGCAGATGAGTCTGGGATTCCAATAAGAAGTGGCAAACACAGAACAATTAGTAGACCAGAGTATTACTATGGGTAAGTACTTATATTTAAATTGTTAATTATTAGATTAATAAAATTTAATAATTGTCAATAACTTTTATATATAATCAAGATTGTACAGAAATAGTCAGACAAATAGACAACACGATTATAATTGTTGTGCTAATTGTACAGATCAGCAAGATCATTGGCCGGTAATATGACTCCGCCATCTCGAACATACATGAGAGTTGCTAAAAGTGGACCATCTGCAATGGGATTAGACGAAAATTCATCTTCCGATGACGAGGCGCATTCACCTCCTGCAACACAACCGAGACTAATCCCTCGTTCTGCGGTGAGTGAATTTGACAAAATCACGGTGTAACCATTAGAATTGTAGTGGTTCATGGTGATTTTAGTAGTGTCACATAGTGTATACATTGTGAACCTAGAACATGAATGTTTTTATTAATGTTAATTTCAAAGATAAATTTGATTGTAAATATATATAAGTTAAGGGACTAATTTGAAAAGATTATCGTAAACTGTTTTCAGGGAAGCTATGGAACATTTCTAGCAACATCACTTAGCTTGCCTATGCAGAGTAATGCTTTGAAAGTGGGATACATAGCACTGACTGGAAGAAAACTACTCTCCCAAGTATGTTATTCATACACTCTTACTCTTACTCTTATAATTCGGCCAAATTTACTTACATCTGCGTCTACGGAGTATTACATTGTTACAAATGATATATATAATACTATTGTTTGAGACCGTCGCTCAATTTCCTAGCCCCCTCTCCCTAGACACCATCTACGAGTCATACTCTACACTTTCAATCTGCATAACTGCATTTGCTTGCAGCTGCTACTAATAAGATTTCATGACAGGAACATGTAACACACAGTGCATTAGGTCAATGGTTGGGATGGCTCATGGCTGCTATCTATACCGGTGGTCGAATACCTCAAATATGGTTAAATGTATGTCTAAAACTACTTAATTCTATTATACTTATTCTACTCTTTCTTTTTTGAATTATTCTAACTTATCAATGTTTTTATTACATGATTATTGACCAGATTAAAAGAGGGAGTGTTGAGGTAATATTCAATCTTAATCATTTCTTGTCTTCATATTATATATCATGATTCACAAATCCATATATAATCTATAATTTCTCTAATTATAATAGATGATTTCTCTCTTTATCATGTAGGGGTTAAATCCTTTCATGTTCCTCTTTGCACTGATTGCCAATGCCGCTTACGTGGGAAGGTTATAATTCATACTCACTTTACTTTCTCAAATTATTAATTATGTCAACGTATTAGTATTAGTATCGTGTTTTGCATTTTTCTCAGTGTTTATAAAATATTTGTAAGAAATCTGACTCATTTGATTTTCTCTGCAGTATTCTTGTAAGAACTACAGAATGGCAAAGTATCAAAGCAAATTTGCCATGGCTATTGGATGCAATAGTTTGCGTTGCATTGGACCTATTTGTATCCTTTATACATATTTTTTATTCAAATTTTAATTTACTATTATTTAGTCTTAACTATACTCTAATGATGAAGAAAGGTTTTTGTGCTAAAGTTGAAAAACCTTAACAGTGAAACAGATAATATTGCAGTACATCAATTACAGATACCATCGGAAGACAACTGCGAATGATGATTATGGTAACTATGAAAACCACAAAGAAGTGAGAAAAACTATTGTTTCTTGATTTATGGACATGTAACATTAATTTTGATTGAATTTGAACAATATTATAGTATAGTTTTAGTTTACAATAACATTCAGCTGTTACTGGTTGGGTCTTGCTATAGTTTGATGTGGTGGTTTTGTAACATCTAATATATGTTAATTACAATTGTGCGGCTCTTAGTTATATATTTGAGAATTTTAATATTTTTCAAGTGTACCAAACTTTATAAATTAATGTGGTTGCTAATATATGAAAATGAAATGAAAAACAAACATGATAGGTAGTTATCAAGTTGAAGATGATATCTGATATAACAACAGAATCGAAAAAATATGGTGAAACATTGTTTCTACCATTTATTTTTATTTAAATGAAAATGGGTTCAAAGATTAAAAAAAAAATGAAAATGGGTTCAAAGTTATCGAAGAACATTTAGATGAGATGATATGAATCAGAAATCTTGGGATTCGTTGAATGGGAATGCTGCATTGTTAAAAACATGCTTAAAGTTAAGTGATTTCACATATGAAGGCTAAAGTATGTTACAACTTAATAATGTCTTAATGTCTTATAGTTTTCTTTTCTTCTTTAGTTTTTTTTTTTAAACAAGAGATTTTATATATAATGGAGAACTAAGGGTTCTCCTACCTGTTTACAAACAGAAAAGACAAAAGCCTATCGAAAAAATTACCTACCAAATGCAATTACAATTACCACAAGTAGGCCAAAGGTTCTTTGCTAAAATCATAAAGGGAGCAATTGGGATGTTTAATATCTCTGAAAAAAATCCACCTACAAACCAAAGTTTTTATGTTCCAAACAACATCATTAAAATTTCACTCTTCCTCCCTAAAACACACACCGTTCCTACTCAACCATATGGACCAAGTCAGTGGCTAACCAAACCAAATCAAGTTTCTTCACATCTATCTTTTTAGCTTTATAAAATATGTGTCAATCCATAAAACTTGAAAGACACTCATCTTTTTCTATCACCTCTTTACCTATCCACAAAGCTATCTCTAACCAAATATTTTTTACCAAAAAACAAGCAAAAAAAGAGTGATCCCGTCTTTCCGATTGTAACCCACAAAATGAGCACTTTAAATTGTCAAAAGAAAACGGAATTCCTCTACGAAGCAATATATCTTTGGTAGGAAGTCTAGTAGCAATGAGTCTCCATGCAAAGGCCTTAATCTTGAATGGTGCTCCCGCCTTCCAAACAATACCCTCAACCTCATCAAATTTACAAGGAGGACCGAAATAAGTTTGTAAGCTAGCATAACGACCATAACAAGAAGCCACCGTAAAACCATCCTCCCGGTTCGCTTCCCACTCAACAACATCACCGCCTTCCCCCCACCCCACAAAAGTTGCCAATAAATCACGCAAGCTCTCCAAATCAGCATTCAACTCCACATTCCCCGCCGCTTCATCTGAAACCCCCAAATCCCCCCACTTCCAACAACCTTCCTCCCACCCTCTCATTCCCGCTACCGAAATACCTTTCAAACTCGAGGCGTCATAGGATAGCGGGAATTCCTCCTTAAAATTTTTATCACTCATCCACTTAGCTTCCCAAAAGGGAGTTTTGTAACCGATCTTAGGAATGAAAGTGCAAAAAGATGCAAAAGGATCCTTACCGACTTTACACCCAATCTTCAATAAATCTCTCCACCAAGTGGAACCCTTCTTAATTCCCACCAAAGCACTATCTCCCCCCAAAACTTTCACCGATATATCACCATATCTCGCCTTAAAAATATGATATCAAGTGAGTCCGATCCTTGAAGAATCTTCCATATCCATTTACATAAAAGAGATTAATTAAAATCCACGATATTTTTAACCCATAAGCCCCCCTTCTCAAAAGGCTGGGTGACCTCCTTCCAACTAATCCAATGAATGCCTCGTTTCCCTTCCACCCCTTGCCAAAGAAAGTTGTTTTGAAGTCTCGTAAATTCTTTCGCTACTTTCGTCGGCATCTTGTAAAATGACATTGTGAAAATCATTAAGGAACTCAAGATGGACCTTAACAAAGTAATCCTCCCTTCCAAATTAAGCTACCTAACCTTCCACCCCTCCAATTTCTTCTTCATCTTCTCTAACAAAGGCTTCAACACTTCCTATTTCCTCGGGTTAGCGCCAACCTAAATCCCAAGAAATTTGAAATTGCAAGTTTCCAATTTACAAGAGAGAAACCAAGAAGCGGTTTCCAAAAAAGTATTATTAATATTGATACCGATCAACTTACTCTTGTGATAGTTGATTCCTAGACCCGATACCAATTCCAAAGCTCTTAATATCGCTTTGACCGCCCATACATGTTTTTAAGTGCCTTTTCCCACCAACAATGTGTCGTCCGCAAATTGAAGAATGTCCATCTTGCAACCTCTATTGATCGAAAAAGGTTCAAACTCACCCGCCGCTATAGATTGATTCACCAAACTTGTGAGTCCTTCCGTTACTAACACAGAGAGAAAAGGCGAAAGAGGATCGCCTTGTCTCAATCCTTTGTCAACCACGAACTCCTTCGTAGGACTACCGTTCACAAGGACCGACATATGGCTCAAAAATCAACAACTCCATCCAATTCCTCCATTTCTCTCCAAATCCCATCCTCCTCATCAAGTATCGAAGAAAATTCCAACTAACATTATCGTATGCTTTTTCAAAGTCCACTTTAAAAAGGAGACAATCACTTAGCTCCTTATTCGCATAAACAACAACCTCATTAGCCACCAACACCCCCTCAAGCATTTGACTACTGTTAGGAAGCTAAATCTAAACCCTAACAAACTAAGGAAAAGCTGTAAAATAAAATAGACAATAAAAACTAACTAAGAAAATAAACTTCATTTCATTTCTTTGATACTCTAAAATGTGTCAAAGACACTACATATATAATACTTCTAATGGGTAAATAACTAAAAGCCCAAAAGCTATTAAAAGCCCAAAATGTCTTAAGAATATTCTAGATAACACTATAATATAAAATAACATCTAATACATCAAAATACTAATAAAACTAATAATAATTGATTCTATTAAGCTCTCTATCATTACCCACCCCTTCAAAATCAACCTTGTCCTCAAGGTTGTAACAATAGTATCACTTTTTTTAAATCTCAAATGGGCTGAATGATTTTTTTTATATAGTGGGCTCATCTTTTAAAAAAAAAAGATTAAACAATTTGATCCACCAACAAACAATGCAAAAGTATCACATACCAACCCTAATGTTTGTTGGCTTATCTCCATGTGACGGCCGCATCTGTAAACCATTTTTTTTTATTTCTATCTTCTTCTTGTTCTTCCATGAAAGCGTAATTGTGAGGGGTGGTGCACAATTCTTGAAGGGTTGTACATGGTGGAGCAACCAATAATGAGAAAAAAAATCCCCCGGGATCAAATACGAGTATTGAGAAACCAAGTATATTGAAAGTGGAGAACAAATGTTGTTGAAATGTATCTCTGAACCCAACGTCGACACACCTAATCTCCTTCTCCGACGGCCCTCCAATTGTTGGAATTGATTTAGTTTCAGAGTAGAGATTTGTATAATTGTTGTTTGAAGGAAATATTGTCGGCGTAACAACTGTGAATGAAGGTTTGGACGCTGGTTTCACTAGTAGATCTGGCGGTTTAGCCGGCGATACCGGTGGTTGTTCAAATATTGACGCGGGTGGTGGCTTTGGTGGTGAGTTTTTGCTCACTGCAACATAACCTTTGTGGTTTTCTTGAAACTTTTTGTTACCAACAGCTTTAAGGGCCACATCAAAAGAACCTCTGTTGAAGGAATTTTTATCACATGAGTTAGTCGACTCATAAGTGGAACATTGTTTTGAGCTTGTTCGTGTTGAAGATTTGAGAGAAAGACTTAAAGCTTGAATTTGTTCTTCTTCAATCTGTTTTTCTGTAGTTCTCTGAATATATTTCTCTTTCCATTTTTCTTGTGACTTTTTGAATGAATTTGAAATATTTTGAATTTGAACCTTCAACTCTTCTCTATATTTGTTTTCGATTTTCTGAGTTTCAGTTAAGTATTGCCTTAGAGTTTCTAACTCATGAACAATTTCTGGTTGTGAAAAGAAATCTTGAGGTTGAGGTTGAGGAATTTCTGGTTGAGAAAAGAAATCTTGAGGTTGAGGTTGATAGTTAGGGTAGTTTGAATATTCATAGAATGTGGAGGATGATTGTTGAGGTGGACCAGAAACTATATGTTGTTGTTGGTATGGGATGGATGGAGTGAAGGTTGAAAATGGAGGATTTGACGATGCATAAGAATATGCAGAATATGGGTTTATAGATGGTGGAGGAGAAATTGTTGTTATAGTGGAACAATGCAAGTGAGTGAATATAGGTGGAAATGGATGATTGTAATAAGAGTATGCCATGGAAGGATTGAGTGCAAAAGATGAAAGCACCAATGTTAGGAAGCTAAATCTAAACCCTAACAAACTAAGGAAAAGCTGTAAAATAAAATAGACAATAAAAACTAACTAAGAAAATAAACTTCATTTCATTTCTTTGATACTCTAAAATGTGTCAAAGACACTACATATATAATACTTCTAATGGGTAAATAACTAAAAGCCCAAAAGCTATTAAAAGCCCAAAATGTCTTAAGAATATTCTAGATAACACTATAATATAAAATAACATCTAATACATCAAAATACCAATAAAACTAATAATAATTGATTCTATTAAGCTCTCTATCAACTACCTAGAACAAAGGAACTTTGATTCGGAGAAACTTGCAAATGTAAATACCTTTTTAATCTCCCCGCCAACAACTTAGCCACTACTTTGTACATGCAACCCACCAAACAAATCGGCCTATAATCGTCCAAAGATAAAGGGTTTTGAGATTTTGGAATTAGTGTCAAGAAATAAGACGTAACCGATTTAAAAAGAACTCTGCCCTCCCAAAAGCTCTTGAAAAACGCATCGTATCATCTTTAACCACTTTCCAGCACCTCTTGAAGAATAGTAACGAATACCCATCCGGCCCCGGACTCTTAGACCCACCACAACTCCAAATGGCTTCCTTAATCTCTTCCTCGAGAAAAGGCCTTTCAAGAAATCTAGCCTCCTCTCCACCAATACTAGTATTATAGTTTTCTTTTATTTTTTTAGTTATTTTTAGTCTAGTTGAGATTTTTGGGTTGATCTATTAGAGAAAATTTCTCTAACAAACCTTTACCTTTGGACCTATATTAATCCAAAGACCCATTTCACATTCATAATAAAATTTTTAATTATTTTTAATTTTTTTCGTATCAATTTTATCATCGTCGTGCATAAACATATGCTTTTCTGTCGTATGTCAATATGGTATCAATAGTGAGAGAATGCTATTATTATTCATCATTATCTTATACGTGTTTTTTATTCACTTTGGAGATTACAACCCTACCTCCAACCTTTTTTTCAGAAAGAAATCAAAAGACTCTTCATTATTTTTCCACTTGTTCTCTCTCTTTTGACTTGTCATCTCTCTCTTTCTTCATCTTCAACCTCTCAACAAACCCTGATCCATGGTTTCCCTTGTCAACTTCTCACCTCAAAACCTCCTCACCATAACATACAACGGACCCTGCAAAAGAAATCTAGGACGAACTTCAAGATCTCTACCATCAGGGTGACGTTTTTTCGCGTATCAGATCTTCAAGAGGAAATCTGCGCTCTTAAATAAAGGGACTAGAACATCACACAATATTTCGCCAAATTTGGGAAGTTATGGCAAGAAATTGAGAACTTTCGACGAATTTTGTCATTCATGTGCAACCGTAATTGTACATGTCAACTCATTCTCACTATCAAAAGTTATATAGAAGGTCATTACATCATCGGGTTTCTAAAGGTTTTGAATGAACAATACAACTATATTTGTGCTCAAATCATGTTAATGAACCTTTTACCTCCTATCAACAAAGTACTATCTCTGTTTATTCAATAAGATAGACAATTACTTGTCCCAGTTGAAGAAGAGAATATCATCATTAACTTCAATAAACCCTACATAAGAGGTCGTCCTAAAGACACCAACCTTAGGAACTACACTTTCAATAAGGACAAAGGAATCAAGATTTGCACTTAATGCAACAAATTGGGTCACAATATTGAAGTTTATTGCAAGAAACATGTCATTCCTCTTTACCTCAAGAAACCCAACATTGCTCATCTTTCAACTGAAGATACCTCTTAAGAAGCTGCATTTTAAACTCACACTGAGGACATGAACAATATCTTGGATACTTTAAGATTCACTCAAGATAAAAAAAAAGTCCCTACTCACTCTTCTACATCAAAGTCCAGCTTCTCCAACCTCATATATCAAATAACTCGCTTCATCATTCAATATTGAATTAGGTACTTCTTAATTTCCTCCTGTATTAAACCATTTTACGCATGATTCTTGGACTATGGACACTAGAGCCACAAACCATGTGTTTCATTCTAATAACCTCTCCACTCATCTCATTATTATCAAACCCATCAATCTTAGGCTTCCTAGTGGAACCACCATATCTGCAAATTTGTCTGACACTATTCATTTCACAGATAACTTCTATCTGACTAATGTTTTGCATATTGAAATTTTTTATACAAACTTAGTCTTTGTTCCTAAAATTACCACTTTTATTGGTTGCAACTTAATTTTTATATCATATGAATTCATTATACAGGGGAACCATCCCCTAATGAGGATTGGTGAAACTAAACTTCAAACTCAGTCTCAATAATTGCACCCTTTGGCACAATAGGTTAGGATATCCCTCTCATGAGGCTATATTAATACAAACAAAATTTTCCTTTTACATTATTTTTCTAAACATTCATTTTCTTGTGATACTTGCTTTTCTATGTTAAACACAAAATACTTCCCTTTCAAGACAACAAAAGTGTTTCTCTGCATCCTTTTTATCTCATTCATATGGATATATGGGAACCCTTCTCCATATCATCTATGTTAGGTCACAGATATTTCCTTACTGTTATAGATGATCATACTAATAGTGAGTAAAAATATCCATTGGATTTGAGTCAAATGCAATGGGTATGATTCGAGTCGAATAAAAAATGATTTGAATCAAGAACTTAAAACTTAAATTTTGCACCTTTGGTTCGAGTCAAGGAAATCCTTGTTCGAGTCACACAACTAGAAGCAAACCGAAAATTGAATTTCAGCCATGATTTAAACTAAGCTTTTTTGCAAATCGAGTCAAGACTATCATGACTCGAATCAAGTTTTTTTGCAAATTGAGTCAAGACTATCATGACTCGAATCAAGTTTTTTTTGCAAGCTTTCATGAATTTCTTGACTCAAATATTAGACTTATTTGGTTTAAACCATATTGCATTTACTTTTACAAAAGGGTTCGATTTATGCATGCAAAATTATGATTTAATAAATTGCACTCAATTTTAAGATATGTGCAAAGATCTAACTTATAGGAGTCTCAATAACTAAAATGACAAATTATAAACGATAAAAAATTGGACAAACAAAAAAATCCAAAACCATAGAGGACGGAGAAACTTCAATGGTGTCGACCAAGGTTTCCACGGTGAAACCCATGGTGGAAAGGCTCATACTGGTGGCCACATTTGATGTTGTGATCGGCTTTCGCGACCTCCGCCTCGGACCTTACCATGACCACCATGACTATTGTCCCTACCGCGGTTGGAGGGTGCACTGTTATGCCCGCCGCGGTTGTTGCTCCCATTTATGTTGTTATGATTTTGATGATAAGAAGAATTGTCAATAGAATTATCATCTTGAGATGCAAGAAACACATAATTGTCTATGATGGAGTACCATTTGCTCGTTTGATATAGAAGCACTAATGTTAGATAATTTAGAGAACAATTTCAGAAGATGACAATATGATGAAGCATTAGAAAATTGTTCCATGTAAACTCGTGAAAATCATTGTTCCAGATAGAGTTCCCTTGAGTTCTTGTTGTAAAAAAATTAAAATATTTAGTTTCAAGTAAGATAAGTCGTTGAAATATATTTGATGATTATGTTGAGCAAATCATCACATACACTCTCGTAAACCCATTTTAGAAAAAATGATTCAATACGATGCTAAAGTTTAGGATCAGTTTCATTTTGTGAGAGAGAGAGAGAGAGAGAGAGAGAGAGAGAGAGAGAGAGAGAGGAATGATATGGTCAATGAATTGGTAGGCCCTTGCATGTCTATCCTAACTTTGATGAATTTAGTGATATTAGGGACATTAAGGGTAGTATGAATGACAAGACTATGAGTTTCGGTAAGGACTAGAGGGGATTTTGGTTGCAAGAAAGTGGTTGTAGAGAGGATCTAATTCAACCAAGAGATAGGAGGAAGGCAATTTCGGTTGATATCTAAGGTAAATATGTGAAAGGGATTATCAGTGTCAAATGTAAATGACTATGGTTAAAAACCAAACATTTTTTATACGAATATTTATTTTTTTATACATTTAAGAGAATATTTATCTTGCATATTTCATTTAATAGTCATGTATATTGTAATACCCCGTATTAATTAAATGCTCTAATGTATTAACTGACACTGAGGTTTTATCAATTGATACGTTAGAGATACTTTTGGACATTAAGTTAGTAGTGTAACTTAAGATATTTTCTTATATCCTTTCCTTTGGCTTTTCTTCTTCATTCTACATCAAAAAGAGAAAGATAGAGAGAAGAAGTAGAGAGAAGGAAGAGCAAAGGAGAAAGAGGAGAAAAGCTTGGATCTTCACCATTTCTCCGCCGAATCAACTCATCTTCGACATCAACGACTCTTAATCGAGGTGGGTTCTAGTTAGAAACTTATAGCTTTGATTGTGGATGAGAAATCATAAGTTTGATTTAGGGTTTTGTATAGAGGAAATCTAGGTTTTGGACTAGTTCATCAATGTTCATGAGCAAAGTGATTATAATCCTTGAATAGATCAGCTATAGTTTGTATCCATGCTTTATTCTGATCTGGAACAGGTGTGAATGGATTTAGATGGTTTTTGAACCATGGATCTGTGTATGAGGCAGAGCTGAGAACTGAGTTCTCGCGCGCTTCGCGGCGCGAACGGGGCTGCGCGGCGCGAACCATGCAGGTTTTTAGGGGTTTTGTTTCTGCCTTCAGTACGCGGCGCGTACTAGGGTTAGCGGCGCGAACATTTTGGAAATCCTTAGAGATTTGCCACTGCCAGAGGTTGGCGGCGCGTAGTTCAGTTAGCGGCGCGAACATTGGGGAAATTATGATGGTTTGCTTCTGCCAGAGGGTTCGCGGCGCGACCTAGTTGTTGCGCGGCGCGAACTGAAGCTTTCTTGACCAAATTTTCTTAGATTAATGAACATTGTTTCAATCGTAACTTTTAACCGTAAAACTGTTTTAACCGCCGTTCGAAGCAGTAATAGGCTAGGAGTGTGTACTTATAGTGGTGTAGATTTTGGAACCATGAGGACGTTATGCTCTTGTTATGATGCTTATGTACTCTATAATTGTTGTTTGAGTTCTATTGCAGGTGGATTGGTAATACCTTGTTATATGTGTTTATATCAAGAGGGTTGATAACTGCATTGTTATGTGAATAAGAAGTTTGATTTCCTTATTCCTTGTACTTATTTTGGATATGGCGAAGCTTCTGTTGTGGAGTTCTTTTGAGATCATTGTTGATCTAGTTCTTAGTATTTTACTTTTGAACATCTTGTATGTATTATGCCATTGTGTAGGACTTTTGTATTTGGGCATTAATATGTATAATATGTTGACTAGGAACTTATTGGTATTTCAGTACCAAATACTTGGATTCATGTATATTTATATGATTTGATGCATGTAATTATATATGGGTGTTACAGTTGGTATCAGAGCAGGTCGTATCCTCGACCTAGCCATGAGATATTATAAGTGTTTCTTTCTGTCCAAGATGTGTTGTGTTCCCATGAGTTTTGTTGTGTTATGACTATGGCATTGAGCCTGATCAACTTAATCCCATTTTGATAACCTTCAGGAACATGGCGGACGGACGCAGGACTCGTGGTCGACCCCCCACACGACCTCCACAAGTGAATACACCGGATGGCAGTGCGAATGTTCCATGGCCCCAGTTCATGCAACAGATGCAACAGCAGCAGAATCAGTTCATGCTGCAGATGATGCAACAGATGAATGGCGGTCATAATGTTCCAGTGGTTGTGCCCGAAGCTGTAGGTGGGACTTATAGGGATTTCATTCGCATGAATCCTCCGGAATTTCATGGTGGATTAGATCCTATAAAGGCGCATGAGTGGGTGGCCAATGTAGAAGGAATCTTTGAGATCGTGCATTGCAGTGAAGAGGACAAGGTAGTGTTTGCTTCTCATTCGCTGAAAGGTCCAGCTATGAGGTGGTGGAAGGGTGCTTCTGCTTTGATGACTACTCAGGGAGTACCTAAGGAATGGGAGAATTTCAAGACCACTTTTATGGAGAAATACTTTCCTAGTTCACTGAGGACTAAGAAGGAATTGGAGTTCCAGCAGTTAAGGCAGGACAATATGTCAGTAGCTACTTATGCTGAGAAGTTTGAAATTTTGGCTGCTTACTCTAGGCAGGCCGCGTATGCTCCTGATGAGGGTTGGAAGGTGGACCAGTTTCTGTTTGGTTTAAGGGCTGATATCTCACATAGTGTGTCCCAGAGGGAGTTCACTACTTATACGGAGTTGTTGCGACAATGTTATGTGGCTGAGACTAGTTTGAAGAAAGTTCAAGCTGAGGAAGATTTGAAGAAGAAGAATCAACATGAAAGAGGAAGGCCAAGCCAACAATTTCGACCTAGGCCACAAGCTTTCAAAGGAAAGCAAGTGCAAGGTCCTCGGTCTAGTGCACCTCCGGTGTGTCGTAGTTGTGGTAAGAATCACCTTGGAAGATGTGCCTTTGAAGGGGCGAAATGTTTCCATTGTCATCAAGAAGGGCATATGGCTAGGAATTGTCCTCAGAATAGGAATCAAGTTCAAGGAAGGGGTACTGGTAGAGTTTATACCTTGGATGCTAAGAAGACCAAGGGTGATAACTCTTTGATTGCGGGTACGTGTTTCATTAATGGGCATTCTTGTTTTGTTCTATTTGATTGTGGAGCAACACACTCTTTTGTGTCATTGCAATGTATGAAGCGACTTGGGTTGCAAGCTACTCCTTTATTTCCTCCTATGGCGGTTACTACTGCTATGGATGAGATGGTAGAGACACCGTTGGTGTGTGAAAATTGTGTGTTATCTGTGGGTGGTAGGAATTTCCAGATTGATCTTGTTTGCTTACCACTTAAGAAGGTAGACGTTGTATTGGGAATGGATTGGCTTTCTGCTAATTCGGTGTTCATTGGGTGTGAGGAGAAGTTAATCATTATTCCAACTGAAGAAGCTACTCCGAAGGATGTGTTGACTACTATACTAGAAGGTACGGTAGGTATGATTAATTTCTTGTTTGAGAAAGAGAAGTCTGTTCTGTTGGTTCTCACTAAGGAGACGGGTGACAAGTTAGAGGTTTCACAAATTGCTGTCGTTAGAGAATTTCCTGATGTTTTTCCCGAGGATGTCACTTCTCTTCCTCCGGAAAGGGAAGTGGAATTCTCTATTGACCTGGTACCGGGAACGGCTCCTATATCCGTTTCTCCGTATCGGATGACACCACTTGAATTAAGAGAATTGAAGGGGCAATTGGAAGAACTGATGGCTAAACATTTTGTGCGACCTAGTGTCTCACCGTGGGGAGCTCCAGTGTTGTTAGTAAAGAAGAAGGATGGTGGGATGAGACTATGTATTGATTACCGTCGGTTGAATAAGGCCACCATCAAGAACAAATACCCTTTGCCTAGGATAAACGACTTGTTAGATCAATTGAAAGGAGCCTGTGTGTTCTCGAAGATTGATTTGCGGTCAGGTTATCACCAAATCCGTGTGAAGAGCTCAGATGTGTCAAAGACTGCATTTAGAACCCGTTATGGTCATTACGAATTCTTGGTGATGCCTTTCGGTGTTACGAATGCTCCAGCTGTTTTCATGGATTATATGAATCGGTTATTTCAGCCTTACTTAGATCAATTTGTGGTAGTCTTTATCGATGACATTCTTATTTATTCTCGTACTCCACAAGAGCACGAAGAACACCTGAGGATTGTTCTGTCGGTACTGCAAGAAAATCAATTGTTTGCTAAGTTAAGTAAGTGTGAGTTTTGGATGACAGAGGTAAGATTTCTTGGTCATGTTATATCTCAAGGAGGTGTGGCAGTGGACCCGACAAAAATCGAAGCGGTAATTAATTGGGAGAGACCGAGCAATGTCTCAGAAGTCCGAAGTTTCTTGGGCTTAGCCGGCTACTACAGAAGATTTATAAAAGGGTTTTCTCAATTGGCTTTACCAATGACTAGACTTACTCGGAAGGAGTGTCCTTATGATTGGGATTCGGGGTGTGAACAGAGTTTCATGGGCTTGAAGGAAAGATTGACGACTGCTCCTGTTTTGATCGTTCCTGACCCAAATAAGTCCTATGAAGTATTTTGCGATGCTTCCAAGAAAGGATTAGGAGGGGTTTTGATGCAGGATGGTCAGGTGGTAGCATACACATCTCGACAGTTAAAGGTTCACGAAGAGAATTATCCAACTCATGATTTAGAATTGGCTGCGGTTGTTTTTACTCTGAAGGTGTGGCGTCATTACTTGTATGGAGTTCATTTTGAAATGTTCAGCGACCACAAGAGCTTAAAGTACCTATTCGACCAGAAGGAGTTGAATATGCGTCAGAGGCGGTGGATGGAATACTTAAAGGATTATGATTTTGACTTGAAGTATCATCCAGGCAAAGCGAATAAAGTGGCGGATGCTTTGAGTCGGAAGGTGTTAAAGAGGGCCGAATTAATGATGTCAGAGTATGCATTATTGGA
Organism: Vicia villosa; assembly: GCF_029867415.1. Lineage (NCBI taxonomy): Eukaryota > Viridiplantae > Streptophyta > Magnoliopsida > Fabales > Fabaceae > Vicia > Vicia villosa. The sequence goes on along the minus strand of NC_081181.1, from coordinate 131,860,895 downwards.
GAAATTTCGAGATCTCAACCTTCAATTTGTTTGGACCCAAAATGGAGTATTGATGGGAAACTTGAATGTTAATTCTGCTTTGAGAAACGACATCCAACAAGCACAAGCGTCTGATACTAAGTTACGAGAGGTGTTGGTTCAACCAGGTTTTACTCGAGCTACAGATGGGGTGATTATGTTTAATCAGAGGATTTGTGTTCCGGATGATGCGTTATTGAAAAGAAGGATTTTGGATGAAGCTCACAAGGGTGCTTTCACTATACATCCGGGTTCTTCAAAAATGTACCAAGATTTAAAAGGAGATTATTGGTGGTCCGGAATGAAAAGAGATGTCGCAGTGTACGTATCAGAGTGTGCGGTGTGCCAACAAGTAAAGATTGAACATCAAAGGCCGGGTGGATTGTTACAACCACTAGAGATTCCAATATGGAAGTGGGATAGTATTTCAATGGATTTTGCGGTTAGTTTACCTCGTACTCAAGGTGGATATGATTCTATTTGGGTGATTGTAGATCGGTTGACGAAATCTGCACATTTCTTAGCCGTGAAGACTACTTACAAGGCAAGTCATCTTGCACGGGTGTTTGTCGCAGAGATTGTGAAGTTGCACGGTGTACCCTCTAGTATTGTGTCGGATAGAGATCCAAAGTTTACTTCAAGGTTTTGGAGAGCCTTTCAACAAGCGATGGGATCTAAATTATGTTTGAGCACGTCGAACCACCCTCAAACGGATGGTCAAACGGAACGAACGATACAAACCTTGGAAGATATGTTAAGGGCTTGTGTGCTTGAAAGTAGAGGAAATTGGAAGGAGCTTTTACCATTGATTGAATTTGCATACAATAACAGTTATCATGCGAGTATCGGTATGGCACCTTATGAGGCATTGTATGGGAGAAAATGTAGAACACCGTTGTGTTGGTCAGAAGTTGGTGATGATAGAATTTTGGGACCCGAAATTATTCAAGAGACCACGGACAAGATTAGAATGATTCGTGAGAAGGTTAAACAAGCACAGGATCGTCAGAAGAGTTATGCGGATAACCGTAGGAGGCCTTTGGAGTTTATGGAAGGTGACCATGTATTTTTGAAAGTTACTCCGAGGTTGAGGTTGAAAGGACCGTTTAAGTCAAGGAAGTTAAGTCCGAGATACGTGGGACCGTATGAGGTTCTAGAGAGGATTGGTGAAGTAGCTTACCGTTTAGCCTTACCACCTTCTCTATCGGAAATGCATGATGTTTTCCACGTGTCTCAACTGAGGAAGTTTATTCCCGATCCTCTCCAGCCGGTGTTACCAGATGCAATTGAGATAGAATCAGATTTAACTTTTGAACCCTTACCGAGCCGTATCGTAGGAAGAGAGACTAAAGTGTTACGCAACAAGGAGATTCCTCTTGTCAAGGTTCAGTGGGATGTGACGCATCCGGGCGATGCTACATGGGAACTTGAATCGGAAATGCGGGATGCTTACCCTCACCTTTTCAGGTAATTCTTAAATTCGAGGACGAATTTCTATTTAAGTGGGGGAGGATGTAATACCCCGTATTAATTAAATGCTCTAATGTATTAACTGACACTGAGGTTTTATCAATTGATACGTTAGAGATACTTTTGGACATTAAGTTAGTAGTGTAACTTAAGATATTTTCTTATATCCTTTCCTTTGGCTTTTCTTCTTCATTCTACATCAAAAAGAGAAAGATAGAGAGAAGAAGTAGAGAGAAGGAAGAGCAAAGGAGAAAGAGGAGAAAAGCTTGGATCTTCACCATTTCTCCGCCGAATCAACTCATCTTCGACATCAACGACTCTTAATCGAGGTGGGTTCTAGTTAGAAACTTATAGCTTTGATTGTGGATGAGAAATCATAAGTTTGATTTAGGGTTTTGTATAGAGGAAATCTAGGTTTTGGACTAGTTCATCAATGTTCATGAGCAAAGTGATTATAATCCTTGAATAGATCAGCTATAGTTTGTATCCATGCTTTATTCTGATCTGGAACAGGTGTGAATGGATTTAGATGGTTTTTGAACCATGGATCTGTGTATGAGGCAGAGCTGAGAACTGAGTTCTCGCGCGCTTCGCGGCGCGAACGGGGCTGCGCGGCGCGAACCATGCAGGTTTTTAGGGGTTTTGTTTCTGCCTTCAGTACGCGGCGCGTACTAGGGTTAGCGGCGCGAACATTTTGGAAATCCTTAGAGATTTGCCACTGCCAGAGGTTGGCGGCGCGTAGTTCAGTTAGCGGCGCGAACATTGGGGAAATTATGATGGTTTGCTTCTGCCAGAGGGTTCGCGGCGCGTAGTTCAGTTAGCGGCGCGAACATTGGGGAAATTATGATGGTTTGCTTCTGCCAGAGGGTTCGCGGCGCGACCTAGTTGTTGCGCGGCGCGAACTGAAGCTTTCTTGACCAAATTTTCTTAGATTAATGAACATTGTTTCAATCGTAACTTTTAACCGTAAAACTGTTTTAACCGCCGTTCGAAGCAGTAATAGGCTAGGAGTGTGTACTTATAGTGGTGTAGATTTTGGAACCATGAGGACGTTATGCTCTTGTTATGATGCTTATGTACTCTATAATTGTTGTTTGAGTTCTATTGCAGGTGGATTGGTAATACCTTGTTATATGTGTTTATATCAAGAGGGTTGATAACTGCATTGTTATGTGAATAAGAAGTTTGATTTCCTTATTCCTTGTACTTATTTTGGATATGGCGAAGCTTCTGTTGTGGAGTTCTTTTGAGATCATTGTTGATCTAGTTCTTAGTATTTTACTTTTGAACATCTTGTATGTATTATGCCATTGTGTAGGACTTTTGTATTTGGGCATTAATATGTATAATGTGTTGACTAGGAACTTATTGGTATTTCAGTACCAAATACTTGGATTCATGTATATTTATATGATTTGATGCATGTAATTATATATGGGTGTTACATATATATAGAAGAGTATGTTGACTATCAAAATGTTACTAAAATGTATTGGTAATTATTTACTAAGAGATTAATTAGAATACGTTGTCAATGTAAAACCACTTTATACTGTCATTCAATTAGAATTAATCATTTTAATATATAAGCATGAAATTAAAATTAAAATTAAATTATTTTAATAACTATTTCTTCTGTGTTTTTCTTATCTTATGTGTCAAAATGATTAATTCTAATTAGATGTCAGTTTAAAGTGATTTTATATTGACAGTTTATTCAAATTAATATTTTTTATAAATGAGATTGATTTGTTAAATAAATACAAAATAAGTATATACTGATATTAAAAAGAACATTTGATAGATATAAAAGATAGAAAGATTTTATTTGAATATTAAAACTAGATGGTAAAAATATTATACAAGAAGTTTTGAAAATTCAAAAGATTCTAATTTGAATATTTAAACATGGATTTTTAATTTCACAACTTTTAGAAATTTTCCTAAACTTAATTTTATTTTTTAGATGTTGTGTTGAGTATTTTCTATAAATAAATTAGTTTATATAAATTAGGGATAATTTTGATAGCTCATATATTTTGGAGAGGTATAAGTGTAAGTATGGGTATAGAGTTATTTTTCTTCCATTAATGAGCTTGGCTCTATTAAAGGCAATGGGCCGTTCTTTTTTACTCAATCTGACTTGTTGGAGGAATTCTACCTGGTACCTCATGTTGTTTCTGGCACCCCGCGTGCACAACATTTTTGTCATAAATCATAATCATAATACTCTTAAATCTTTGAAATTAAATTACTGGATTAATAAAAAGCCTGATAGCTCTTCGGATATTTGGTTGTTTTCATTTATATTTATCAATATTTTTTTTAGTTTTTACCATGAGTTTAATGGTGCTTTTTATTACACAAATATTCAATTAAAATATTTTAAAGTGTCAAATCATAAACAATTTAAAATTTACCGTATGATTTGAGAGAATACATAATAATTATTAATTGACAGTGTAAAAATAATTTATACTGTCAATGCACCCTCCATTTTCTACATTACCATATACTTTTCTAAATAAATTAGTTTTTTATATATTTTTTTTAATAAATAATTTGTATCTAACCAAATTTTTCGTATAATCCATAAAGTTTCATCGGATGTTTCAAAATGCCGTACCAAAATTTTGGTATTTTATCATGTAACATTAGAAAAATCCAATATAAACTCATTGTTTGAATACATTTCTATCATATTTTTTAAAAGTTCAGTATAAAAGCATCGAGGTGTACCAGATATTTAAAAAATATAGCAAGACTCCTCAATTGGGATACTAGATTTATTAAAATGCTCGGTATGCATAGGATGTTACTGACTTTTAAAAAAATATGGTAGGTAGTACTAGTAGGACGTTATTTTTGTGTAGCTTTTTTTAATACATCTTTGACATTATTAACATCACAATACTATAATATAATAATATAAGAAGTTTGTTATTCATACACGAAAGTATACACTAAATATTTACACCAAATATTTTTCACCGTATTTATATGATGAAAAGTGTATATTTAAAATAAAAATATAATTGTGAATAGTGTAGATGATCAGTGCTCGTGAATAGTATATGAACAATAATTTTTAATGGTGAAACAAAGTTGGTTAATGAAGTATAAAAAGTTGGTTAACGAAATGATGAAGTTGGTTAATGAACGCCCAGATATTAAAAATAATTTAATAAAAAAACAAAGTTGGTTAATGAAAAGTAAAAAAGTTGGTTAATAGAGTTATGAAGTTGGTTAATAAACATACAATTGTTAAAAATAATTTTTAGAAGTAAAATAAAGTAGGTTAATGAAGTTATGAAGTTGATTAATAAACGTTCAGACTTTTAGTAGTTATGAAGTTGATTTAAAATATTGGTTAATTACATTTTTTTAATCTGTACCCCTTAATTTAAATAAAAAATGTAAAAAAAAATATTTTTAATAATTTATTATTATAATATTTCACTGTCACCATATTAGTGAACAATGAAATACGGTGTAGGTGTAAGATTTTGGTGTAGGAATAACATTTCTCAAAATATAAGCATAACTTAACATATTGTAATATAACTTATCTATCATATAAGAAAAGTAATTCTACTTTTTCCACAATAAGCCACGTGGCTGCCTTAAAACTCTCCTTATTGATTTCCCAAGTTTTCTTTCACATTCCACCTCTTTTACATTTTCTACGATAGTTACCAACATTAAGGCTGGGCAGTTTCACATAACCCTTTCTATTCCACATTCCATCTGCCAAAACAATTTCAACATTCTTTACTTTAAAACAGTTCCGTCTTTTGTTCCATATTTCATCTGCTAAAACAGTTATAACATCCATTACTCTAAAATCGTTCCATCTTTTAAGCGTAAGTTATTTACACCTATTTATACCCTTGAATACTTTAAGTTCCTTATCATGTTCATCAACCTGTCGTCTGAAACATGGAGGTTTTCTTCTTCGCACTCCCACCGCTTCTACATGGCCAGACCTTTGGAGAAAATCTAAGGTGGCTGCATCATAAATGGACGGTTGTGTCCAACAACAAAAACACTTTAAGATGATCTTCATAGACAAAGACTTATTGATTTCGCAAATTTTCTTTCTCATTCCACCTTTTACCTTTTCTACGACTGTTACAAACATTAAGGCTGGGCAGTTTCACATAACTCTTTCTATTCCACATTCCATCTGCCAAAACAATTTCAACATAACTTTAAAACCGTTCCATCTTTTATTATATATTCCATCTGCTAAAACAGTTATAACATCCATTACTCTAAAATCGTTCCATCTTTTAAGCGTAAGTTATTTATAGCTATTTATAACCTTGAATACTTTAAGTTCCTTATCATGTTCATCAACATGTCGTCTGAAACATGGAGGTTTTCTTCTTCGCACTCCCACCGCTTCTACATGGCCAAACCTTTGGAGAAAATCTAAGGTGGCTGACAACAAGGAGCTGTGGAAGGTGGCTGCATCATAAATGGATGGTTGTGTCCAACAACAAAAACACTTTAAGATGATCTTCATAAACAAAGATGTAATTTAAGACACGGATTGTGATTCTGTTTATTTAATAGCATACCATTTGATTTCTGTATATTTTGTAATTTTATATGCATTTAGCATTAGATCATACTAAGAATTTAATTAGCTTTTGGTCTAAATAAATTTGTAGTAACTGGTTGGAGTAATATTGTTGGCCAATGTTAATCAACATACTGTCAGTGACACAACAATTCTCTGCCTTTTGGCTTTTCTCATTAAATTTTACATCATCAATATATGTGTATTCTTTTCTCATTGTAGATTAATTTTGTTTCAAATTTTGATAAGAGTTTTATGATTAAATTTGAAATCAATATTATTTGTATTCTTTTTTGTTCCAAATTTTGATAAGGTTTTCTAATTAAATTTGACATCAATATTATGTGTATTCTTTCTTCATTACCGTTAATTTTGTTCCAAATTTTGATAAGTCACACAAAGAATCCTCAGTCCTATCTGTTAATTTTGTTCTAAACTTTGATATTTTGTTCTAAACTTTGATAAGTCACACATTTAATGTGATTGAGTAGAAAAAAAATAAATCAAATTGAATACATTATATCACAAAGAGATCATTAATAATTTAAATAAATAAAATAAAAATAAAAATTCCAAACAAAATCCAAATCAGAAAGATGAAAAGTGAAAAGTGAAAATAAGAAAAATATACAAAGGAAAAATGATATTGCTTATGTGTTATTATTCAAGTAATTTAAATTATAAAGAAGAGAGACATAAAAATATAATTTTCTGTTTCAATTGTTAAGAATGTTATTTATAAAATTATTATTATTACTAGATTAAAGTCTAAAATTGATAAATCTTAATAAAATTGATTTTTCAAAACATTTAAAATAAATAGAGTAAATATATATTACAATAACTTACCTATACGGGAAAAAAATTACAATATCTTACCTATATGACAAAAACATAATAATGATCAAAATAAGAGAAAAATAGAAGGTGGTGTTTATTATTGATCTAAATATGAAAAAAAAATATATTACTTATTGAAGTCTATGCCATTGAAATAATGATTTAATAAATATGTACTACTGATACCAATTATTTTAAATTGACCAATAAAACTATTCACATCTATTTAAAACATTTATGTTTATTCACATTTTTCTTATAAATAATCCAATCTAAATATTTAAAATGTTAAAATTTGATGTTTGCTTGAAGTTTTAATAGATAATCAGTAAAAATCTATTTATTAAAAATTTTAATAAAGTTTATTTTATCCTAATATAAAAATCATATGAAATTAAGAAATGAAGCAACTGATTAAAATATTAAATAATAACGAGAATAAATTTACTATTCACCTAAATATTTTTATTAATAATGTCAAAAATAAAAATAATATTTATATAGGAGAAAAATATATTGTTTGATTTAAATATTTTTACATACTACCAAAAAAAAAATAGATACCAATTCATTATCTCTTTTAAAAATAATAAATTTTTTTGCTTAGGTAATTTTATCTTTTATTTTATTTTAATTTTATTATATTTTAAAAAATTATTCATCACCATATCAAACCAACTATTTAATTTTTTATTGAATAAATATTTGATAAGTCATATTCATTTACTAATTTGTCCCAAATATTTATTTATTCAAAATTCAATTCATTAATTTAAATTTAAATAGATTTTTAACACTTCGATCTTAAATAAAATATAGAAAATAACTTTTTAAAATGCAACCTCATTGTCTTTACTAAAGGTGAGCATATTAATAAGTAAATATATAATATAAAATAAATAAAAATATTCATAAACAAAATTATATTGATTATGTTTTTACATTTGAATTTATTTATATTGTACATGTGTATTTAAAAAATCACAAATCCAAAATCATTCATTATATTAATTTATTGTAAACTTATTATAAAGTTGAATACAGGTAATATGTAAATACATAATATCAAATTTAAAGTCACCATCAATATAAATTAATTGACTCATTCAATAAGTAACATTTTAATTTATTGTTCATTATTCTTTTTGGGTAATATTACTCATCATTTAATTAGTCTTCAATTCAACGACTCTAACTTATTTATTTTTGTATACGATGAATATAATTTAACTGACTCTTTCGATCTGTAACTGTTTAATTCGCAATTCAGTTTTGTATACGATAAATATAATTAGTTTATTATTATTGTACACTGTAATTCTTTACAATGTGCTTATCTAGAAAAGAATAATATCGGATCCTCATAAAACTATGAGTTTTTAATTTAAGTTATAATCTAATAGAAATTTTAAAACTAATTTAAGTTTTCTATAGAAATTTTAAGTTTTCTAATAGAAATTTTAAGTTTTCTAATAGAAATTTTTAAATTGATTTAAGTTTTCAATAGAAATTTTAATATAATAGTTGGAATTACATGTATAATGTATACATAAGTTAAAATATATTTTTCTTTTAAAAATAATTTAAAAAATTGGTAAAACAATTTTGTTTTTCTTATTTAAATGTTTATCACATTTCAAAAACAAAATCGTGCATACCACTTAAGTATCCGTGCGAACAAACGAGGACTGATATAATACGCGATATAATATTGATATTATACTATTAATTTGAATATTGAATAATAACTAAAACAAATTTACTATAGATTTAAATACATTTTATAAATAATTCCAAAACAAAAATATTTATATAAATGAATAATTATATTGTTAATTCAAATAGTTTTTATATACGAAAGAAATTATAGAAACCAATTTATTATCTCTTTTAAAAATAATAAATTATTTTGATTACACAATTTTGTCTTTTTTCATTTCTTTATTGTATCTTTAAACACAAATGCGTGTAACACACCAATATCCGTGTGAACGTACGGGTAACACACCAGTATCGTGTGAACATACGGGTAACACACCAGTACCGTGTGAACGCACGGGTAACCATACCAAAATCCGTGCGAACGCACAGGTTATTATATTTTTTGTACAATTAAAGAAAACCAAAGTAAAAATAAGGTATTAATCCATACACGAGATAAATGTGTTGCTTTATACTATATCTTTTTTATTATATCTTTGAAAACAAATGCGCATAACACACAAATACTTGTGTGAGTGCACGGGTAACACACCAGTACCGTGTGAGCGCACGGGTAACCATACTAAACTATTTGTTCCAATATTCCTAAGTCATGAAGTTATTGTTAAAACTATTGAATATTAATGAGAACATTAAGTTACTAATTAAACGGTTGAATATTAACAGGAACTTGACGTTATTGATCAAACTATTGAATATTAACGAGAACATAAAGTTACTAATCAAAGTATTGAATATTAACGGGAACATGAAATTACTCATCAAAATATTGAATATTAACAGAAATATTAAATTACTGGTCAAAATATTGAATATTAACGAGAACATGAAGTTACTGATCAAAATATTGAGTATTAACGGGAACATGAAGTTACTGATCAAAATATTTAATAATAACATAAACATGAAATTACTGATCAAAATATTGAATAAAAACGGGAACACGAAGTTACTGATCAAAATATTGAATACTAATACAACAACTTTACTTTAAATATTTTTGACAATAATTCTAAAACAAAAATAATATTTATATTATTTATTCAAATATTTTTATATATTGACTATTTTAAAATATTTAATTTAATTATTACGGAGTATTATATTTTAGGAACAAATGCGCGTACCATACCGATACCCGTGCGAACGCACGGGTATCCCACTGGTTATAAACAGAAGTAACATAACATGACATACAAAAGTGTCAATACAATCACAATCTGACAATATATATATATATATATATATATATATATATATATATATATATATATATATATATATATATATATATATATATATATATATAAAATCACAATATTAAGAATATAAATATAAATTAAATTATGTTGACTTCCTAACTTCTTTCCAATGCCTTATACGTTCCACATATGTTATGTCCCATGCTCTTGCACATTCACTATAGTTTTGTCCCCAGCGGTCAATGACAAGAGGTAATGGACAATCGAATCTCAACCCACCTGAACCCATTGATTGTTGTTAACAAAACCAATTGCAATCATTTTATGTCTACTCACAAACATAGATAGAGAAACCACAAGTGGGAAAAAAGTGGTGTTAAGGTTACTGGACAACAAGACCAATAAGACACTGTATCTAGAAGTAATATGTAACTTATATCAAGAGTCATCATTCATTTCTCATGATCTTAAACTCCCAAGTTAGATATTCGGAATAAAATTCTAATTTTAGATATTATATCATAGATCACCTTGAAATGCAACTGACTGTTTAGATAAACATCACCATATATCTGCGTCCAAACCAAGTAACATAGCTCTTCACCACATCCAAGTAAAGCTCTAATAGATCGGAAACCAAATTTTCCATCATCCTCCATATCTATAATATCTCCAATGTAGTTATTTTGTGCCAACCATGTCCTCGACAATTTGGCCCCACCTTCATAGACCCGACCATCATAAAAGAAGAACTCCCCGGATTGTTCCGATCCAGGCATCTTTCTTTGACTATTATAAGAAGAATAATGGTTATGCAAATGTTTGTTTTTATAAGAAGAAATCTTGGTTAACGTACACACTGCCTTGAAGAGTATGCGTAAAGAATCTAACTTTGACTATCTTGGATATTGTGGATAATAATCTATTTATGTTTTTACTCAAATTATCCCTTATCTCTTTTTTGTATCTTCCATGTGTAAAATCTGGTGCCTACTTCATGTGAAAAACATCAAGAAGGAATATGGGAAAGACAACAAGTTAATTTATTGTAAGTTATAATTTTTATGTGTAAATTCTCGCGCTTATACTTCATTAATAATTTACTATAAGTTGTCATTTCTAAGAGTAAAAATTTCATTAAATAAACCTTAAGCTGAAAACTTACAAAAAGTATTTTTTATAAATCATATCTAAATCCTCTTGTTGAGAGAAAGTTTGACCAAGTGTAATCTGCTTCATCATCATCTTCAAAATTGATGATGGTTGGCCTTTCACCCTTCTTCTTCTTGATCTCTTATTCCTGAGAGTTTTCCTGGATGTCAAAGATTCGGTATTAGGGTCTTTTTCAATGACTTGGACCTCTACAGCCACAACAACTTCTGTTCTCTCACTATTGTTGAAAGTTTCAGCATAAATATTCATTTTGATTCTTTCCCTTCTCTTATTTCTTTGGATGAAGTTCTTTTTGTGTTTTGATTTAAAGATATTTTCCGTTTTTATATTGATTCTTATGATTCTTCCTGTTCTCTTTGAGAGTCTAAAAGCCAAAAGATTTCACGCATGTCAAGTTTCCTCATTATTGTTTCTTTAATTCTCTATGTTTTCTTCTCTTAGAAGTTGGAAAGATCTTCTGGTTTACTTGCTACCTCGAGCTAATGAATGATTACATCTTTTTGTCTTTTCAAATTTTTTTCCCTTTTTGAATATTCATTCCACTCCTTCTTACACATAATTTGATGTAATGATGTGTATATTGTAGGTTGTTTGGTTCTTAATGGAATTGTATCATTGATGTAATACAAGTTTTGATATTCAATTTACAGATGAGTGTGTTGTTGATTCTGGTATGAATAATAAATAATATCACAAAGGTTGTTAATTCAACCGTTATTATAAGATGAATAATAAAATCCAAAAATGACGTTGTAGGAGTCGAACCCAAGACCTTTCGACTATTTCACAACGGTTGTTTGCAAAAACCATAGTTATCAGTAGTGCGCTATCTAATTTATAGCAACGGTCACACGCCTGTTGTGGTAACCAATTTACATACAATTACATGCTACCTAACAACGGACGCGCTCTCGTCATTGTATGTGTTTAGCAACTGTTATTGTTTGTGTTTTCCGTAGTAGTGGGCTACGGAGAAAACAATAAGGGGTTTGTTAGATGTCAAGTTTATTTCAGAAGCGAAGTATACCAAATGCCTATCTAATGTGGTTCTGGTTAAATGGCCTCGAGCAAGTGAAAGATGTGTATCGCTTACACTGATCTTAATCGCGCATGTCTAAAAGATTCATATCCACTCCTAAACATCGACCAACTCGTCGATAACTCGGTCTGCTACCAGCTTGTATCTTTCAAGGACACCATTTTAGATACAATCAGATTCTGATGTATGGACCTGCAATCATGATAGGACAAGAAATTATCACTATAATCTCATGCCATTTTACCTGTTAGTTCCCGGTCTAACCGATTTGGGTCAAATTTTAAAACACGGTTAAAAAAGTACTTTCTCTATTTTGAAATATTAACTAGAAGGCAATTAACTCTACTACAAGTTATAATAAATTATATAAGAAAAACTAATTCTACTCCTAAGCAGTTGGACATGTCAAAATCTATTTTATACATTCAGAATTAACCAATAACACTCCAAATGTGAAACGGAACATGGTCTTTGGTCCCATTTGTTTTAGTTTTTTTTAATTATTCTTTTTATTTTCAAAAATGATTTTTAAAATACCTTCTTCAAATTACAAAAAAAAATATTTGAAATTTATTTTTTATAAATTACAAAATTAATTTTTATATGCAATAACATAAATATACATTATAGAAGATCAAAACATAATCAAAATCGCATAATTTTTCATATATTTCTATATTATTGAGCCGCGTTGTAAATATATATAATATTTGAAGGATTTAATTTTTTGAAAGATTTAATTAAAATACATTGACATTATAAAATTATTTTATACTGTCAATTAATCATAACTATCATATTAATAAGACATGTGAATGGTTTTAATGCACTGACCATGTAAAAAATTTAATCTTGATAGTGCGTATTAATATATATATATATATATATATATATATATATATATATATATATATATATATATATATATATATATATAACTCTTTTAAAAAAAATTCCATCAACTTAATTTTTATATTTTTAAATAAATATATTAAATAAAGAAGATTATTTAATGGAAGTTTTTCAAAATCTCTTCCAAAACTATTTCAAAATAATTTTTTTAGTACTTTATTTTTTATTTTCTAAACAAATACACTGCTCTATCACACTACAAAAAAACTCTAATCCAACGACATAATTAGCGACGTGTGAACAACGTGGCTAATTAATGTTAGTTGCGACGTGAATCCAACGTCGCCACCTGTATTTTATTATTAAATAACTTTGCAGTATTAAAGTGGTTGGGAGTCAGACATGGGGGGCTGTGAATAACAGTTGCGACGTGGGTAGCACGTCGCTACATTAATGACATAAATTAATTCATCACACCCCATAACGTTCAAATGGGGGAATATTCAAATTTTTGAAAAATTTGGTGGTGACGTTATTGTCACGTCGCTACATTTATAATTCAAAATGGTGGGAAATATGATCTGACACATTGGCAGCTTTGCAGTTGTGTAAGTGACCGTTGATTTGTTGCGACGTGGATATCACGTGGCAAGTAGCGATGTGCCTTCCACGTCGCTACATTATGTATTAATCCACCCATTTCACTTCCCCCCACCACCATTCACGAACAGACCTTCTCTTCCAAAATCAAAACCCTTATCTTCTCTGCAACCAAACCCATTTCTCTCCCAAAATCATCTACTCCTAAAATCCAACCTTTCTCTCCCAAATTAATTCAATCCCAATTCAATTTCAAAGGTAGTTAAGATTATTTTGATATTTTGTTTATTTTCTTATAATTTTATTATATATTTTGTTGTTAATTTTTGATTTTTTTTTGTATAGGTTAATTAGTAGATTGAAGAAGGTTGTAGATTGAAGAAGGAGGAGTAGATTGAAGAAGAGGTAAGTTATTTTTGTGTATTATAGTATATATTAAATAGATTTAATAGGTATATATGTTAATTTGTTTATAAAATTTGTTTAATAGGTATTGTATTTGTTGAAAATATATTGTGTTTGTTATAAAATTTATAAAATTCTAGTATATATTGTGTTTGTATATATTGTGTTTGTTATATTGTGTTTGTTGAAAAATTTATAGTATATATATTGTGTTTGTATTTGTTCTAGTGTGTGTATATATATATATATATATATATATATATATATATATATATATATATATATATATATATATATATATATATATATATATATATATATATATATATATATATATATATATATATATATATATATATATATATATATATATATATATATATATATATATATATATATATATATATATATATATATATATATATATATATATATATATATATATATATATATATATGTTTATTTATTAGGTATATTATAAAGTTTTCATTTTTAATTTTTATTATATATATTAGTTATTATAATGAGTAATATTATACTATATTTTAAAAAAAAAGAATATATATTAGATATGTTTATTATACTATATTTATATATATTTGTTTATTAGATGTGTTTATTATATATGTTTGTTTATTAGGTATATTATACTTTATTTTAAAAAAATAGAATATTTATTAAAATATTTATATAGAATTTAATTTTTATTATAAATTTAATTTTTACATATATAGAAATTAATTTTTTATGTTTATAATAAAAAGATAATATTTTTATATTATGGATTATGAAAATAAAATATTAAATAGAAAATAATTTTATACATATAAGTTATGAATTTTTTATGTTTATATAAAATAAGTTATTTTTTTGAAGAGTAGAAAGATAAACAAACTATATTTAAAAATACATCATTTTTATATATATTTGATAAAAATAGTTTTATTAAAAAAAAAATCTAATAGAATATGTTTTATATGTAATATATATTATTGTTTTTAAAAATAGAAATTATTATTAAAAATAATATACATATTAATCTTAATGAGTGTAAAAGTTATGTTTACAATATATTATTAATATTTAAAAATAAAAAATAAAATATTATAATTTAAAATAAAATAATATTTTTAGTAATAGTAAATATTTAAAAGTAGTATTTTTATTAAAGAATATTTTCAATATGTGTAGCTTAAAATGTGTAGTTAATAAAATAGTAACTTTATGGTTAACATAGGTTCAATATAACATGTGTAGTTAAAAATATTAGTAGTACTGTTACTAAATAATATTTTTTAGAATAGTAAATATTAACTAGTATACGTCTAAGAATAATATTAAGTTGATTAGTATTCTAACTCAAAATGACAATGATTGTATAAATGTGCAGTATGGAATATTATCGGTATTATCGTAGTTGGATGTACGATAGAACATTTCCAGGAAGAATGGGACTTAAACCCAATTTTATAGTAGGAGTTGAAGGGTTTATCAGTTGGGCGTTTGCTCAGGAATTATGTCGAAGCGAAGGAGGAGTTAGGTGTCCCTGTCTTAAATGTGAATGTAGACCAATAATTAGTGACCCACAGAAAATAACAGCTCATTTGCATAGAAGGGGTTTCATTGCAAATTATTGGGTTTGGACGTTTAACGGTGAAGAACTGCCTAGTAACGTACCAGAGACTAGCAATTCTCATGCTTCAAGTAGTCGGCCGCCTGTGGAATATGAGGAAAACTTTAATCTGATTGGTGACATGGTTGAGGATGCTTTTGGTGTGAACGTGACCTATGATGAGCCTGAAGATTTTGGTGGGGAAGAGTTGCCGAATGAGGAAGCGCAGAAATTTTATCAGTTGTTGAATGAGATGAATACGCCGTTGTTTGATGTATAAATCAGCTTTTAAGAGCTATGGGGACGTCGATAATAAAGATGAATGGTTTAGAATGTTTAAGGTATTGTTATTTATTTAAGTTGTGCATTTAATTTATTTTTTTAGTTATGGTTATTTAAATGAAATTCTCATTATAATTACTTAACATTTTATTTTGATGTCATACAAAACATTATTGCAGGAGAAATGCGTGTGGGATCCATTGAGTGAAAAAGCCGTTCAGAAAGTTTTCAATACCAGATGCTCTAAAAGAATGTCTGATATGTTGCGGCGAGTAAGGGAGAATTATGAGCTTCACGGCATCCGTCCTAGCTGGATAGGCGAGGAGGTTTTTCAGGAGCTTGTAATATATTGGAGGACTCCAGAATTTCGGGCTAAATCAGAAACTTTTAAGAAGATGAGGGCATCTGAAAAGGGCGGTTGTGTCAACACAGTTGGAAGTATTAGCACCGCCGAGCATGCCCGACGATTGGTAAAAGTTTTAAAATTTTTAAGTTACATCTTTATTCATAATATAATTTACTAATTATTTTTAATTATATTATTTAGGCTAAGCAGTTGGGGAGAAGACCATTGATGCCTGAGCTGATTTCGAGGACCCGGACAAGGAGATCGGGAGGTGTTGTCGACGAGCGCACGAGGATGTATCTTGTAAGTGAAATTTACATTGTTTATTTTTTTTTATATTGATACAAAGTTTGTGATGTGAATTTCATGTGGCAATTGATAATTTGCCACGTGAAAATCATGTGGCAAATCATAAGTTGTGGCGTGAAAATCACGTGGCAACGTTTTAATATATTTTAATTTATAATATGTATATATTTATTTAGTATCATTAAATATGCATTTAAATATTTAACTTAATTTTTTTATTGAATATGTGTGCAGGAAGAATATGATAGACGACTTGCCATTTTTCTGAAAAATAATCCTCAATTCATGCCAGCAGAGGGGGAGCCGCTTAACGCGGATGTTGATCACTACATTTGGTGTGAGGTTATTAAAGATAAAGGGCCTAATGGTTGCTTTTTTGGGGCTGGAAATTTGGCGTCCAGCTATAGATCTGGTGACCGTAATCTGTTCCAAAGAGTTCAGGATGGAGAGGGTGGATCGCGTCAACCAAATCTGACACAGGAACAAACTGAATTAATAAGGCAAATGGCGAGACGCGATAGTGAGGCCCAGTTGGAGATGATGCGGAAGAGGCAGGCTGATATGGAGGAGCAGCATGCGCGGCAGATAGAGGGCATTATGAAGAAACAAGCTGAGATGGAGGAGCAGCATGCGCGGCAGATAGAGGGCATTATGAAGAAACAAGCTGAGATGGAGGAGCAGATGAGACGGTTTATGCAAGGAGGTGGGAATTACAGTAATGTTCCTCCTCAAGATCAGCCGGAGGATGACGGAGTGGCTGATGATTTGAATCCGGATAATTATTTTCCGGATGATGGTGCTTTTTAAAAACATTTTGTATTTTATTTGTTTTTAATTTATTTTTATGTAACTTATTATACATTTTAATTCATTAAAATATTAGTTTTAAATTTTTAGTTTTATTTAATTGAATTTATTATATAATGTTTATTATATGAATTTATTTTATACAAATTTATTATATAAATTAGTTTTTATAGATTTTATTATATATATTTTATTATATAAATTTTATTTTATAGATTTTATTATATAAATTTTATTATATATAAATTTTATTATATATATTTTATTATATATTTATTAATTATATAAAATATATAAAACAAAACAAATCTAGCGTGAATAAATTTTAAAAAAAAAAAGCATTTAATGTAGCGATGTGGTAAACACGTCGCTACATTGGTCAACAAACACATTTTCCCACACCTGCCACACCTGCTGTGCGTGCAGGGAGCTGTTTCCTATGTCATCCTGTTGCGACGTGGGAGTCACGTTGCTACTTTCTGACGTGGTCTCCACGTCGCTACAATGTTGCCACGCTTGCTCCTGCGACATACATGCTCACGTCGCTACTTTTTGGTTGTCACGTGATTTTGCACGTTGCGACGTGTAATCCACGTCGCTGCAGAGAACATTTTTTGTAGTGTCAGGAGTTATTTACTAGAAGTTTGTTAAAATCGTTTAAAACTTTTCTTTTTGGAAGAATCATTTCCTAATGAAAAATACTTATATGAATACAATACTAACACATAGATTTACATGCAACCAATGATATTTTTTTATTAATTTAAAAATTAAAATAAAATTGACTATCTTCTTTTCCGTTAAACCAACTATCTCCATGATGACAATTAAAAACCAAATTAAATTTTAAATAAATTTTAATTTTGTCACTTTTATTAGTTCGTATCCTAAAAATATGGATTTAAGTTCGTATCCATGCAAGTATTTCTCTTCCTTAATTAGTTTATTGTGTTTTGAAGCTTTATGTAATTTTTTCTGGAGATAAAAAAGAATAATATTTTTTTTAAATGAGTTAGAATATGAAAAATAAATTATTAATAGATATTGTAGAAAAAATATCAAAATTTTAAATTTTAAATCTCTAAAATTTTAAAAGATAGATTGAAATTTTATTTTAACTTTTTAGGAGATATTCGTATCCCTAAAATGTGAAAAGTTTTCAAACGCACGGATTCTATGTGCATTGAGAAAATATATATTAAATTTATAATGAGAAAATATATGTTAAATTTATATTGAGAAAATATAAAAATTTTATTATATAATAAATTATAAAAATAATTATAGAAAAATAAATAATTTTTTTAGTTTTATTGTTATAACAAATTTTTTAATATCCATAAAATTTATAAAAATATCTATGTTTTTCTTTGATTGAATTTCCAGTCTCCTAAATTGGGCAGTAGTACCTATCACTATTATTTTAGGTTGAAAATAAAAAAGTGCTAGCACCCACCCAACATATAATTTAATATAATTCAATAATAATTAAAGGTTTAAATAGTGTTTTGATTTATTTAAGTTAGCATATTTTCGTCGTTTGTCTTTGTACTTTTTTTAAGATAAATTTTTAAATATTTTATTTTAATCTCTAAAATTAAAATTTGTAGAAAATTTAATTGGTTTTTTATAAATTTTTCCGTGGATTTTAAGTTCACACATACTGAAATAAAAAAAAAATAAAAAATTTAAGGGATCATTTTAAAAAATATATATGGACAAAAAATTAAAAATATGTTTGTTGAGAATCAATTGTGAAGAAGTACATATCGATTAGAAAAGGAAAGATATAGTACTTTATAAGCGAGAGAACTCAACCACACATATCACCTTAAAGTTTTTGGTAAATATGTGGTGTGTCTATCACAAGGTGTTACCCAAATGTAAATCGAGTGAAGGGACCGGCGTATAGGAATAGGAGGTGTTCCTTTAAAAAGAGTATTCACAATGATACAATCACCCACACACCTATCTCTTTAAGATTTTGAGTGAATATGCGATGTGTTTTTCACAAATGTGTGTTTCAAGTGTAAAATACTTTCTTGTATTGACCTCCAAATTACCTCCAACAATGTCAACTTACAAAAATCTTAAATATAATTTCTATTTATTTTGTTATGAATAAACTATGAATAACTAATACATAATCTTTATAAACTTGAGATGACTCCACTCAAAAGATTTGTAATAATATTTTTGAATGTAAAATGGTGGATTGTTCATTTTTTTTAAGTTAGGAAAAATTGAGTCGATCGACTTATCAACGTGAAAACCCTCAAATCTCAAACAGTTTTATAGTTTCCTTCTACTCACCTTCCTCTAAAGTCTTCTAATTAAAAACATGGCAAAAGTCACAATTAATGCCTAACCAAACTATAACACCCATTCATATTTTCCAGCAACAAGACAAATCCAAAAACAAATGAGTAGACGTTTATTCATATTCCACTCTTTCACTCACAATGAGTCAATGATGATGCTAAATTTTGCACTAACCTATGAATTAGATTGGTTTTAGTTGAAAGACGACCATTTAGTATTTAGTACACCTTTAAAGAAGTTTCAAGAAAATGAGAGAAAGTACTCTGTTGATGGTTAACTATAAAATTATTGAAAATTCAACTTTTTTTATAAAAGAAAATTTTAAAATTTAACTATAAAATTAATTAATTCAAAGAGATCAATTCTACCATCCAAAAATTAAAATTCATTTAAAAATCCAACAAAACTCTAAATTACAAAAATTATTTGCAACTACGGTATGAACTTGAATTATCTAATTGATGAATGAGATGTTTTGTATGTATTAAAATTTTCTACCTAGAAATTGTTGTTTCATTAAGTTCTAACCGAACTTTTAGGAAACTTGTTTATCCCCATGAGCACATCACATTACTTTCAATTTTTTGTCTTCTATTGCCCATTATGTTATGCGTTATATACACTCCCATACTCAACCTCATCCATGTGCTTCTTGCTTTATTTTTCTTCATATCTTTTAATAGCCATGCATATTTTTCGTCTAAGCAAATTATAAATCATCATAGCACTTAAAAGAATATTGACAATCGTGAACTTCTACTTTCAATCATGGACAACATCATGTGTTGGTACTACGAGCAATTTCCAAGTGTCGGTCATAAGTATATTATTTATCAAAAAATTATTCAAAGTAGATTCACCATGATTATAATATTTATATAATTTAAGAAGGCATGCTTAGTAATCAGTGTATGATTACGTTCTATAACACCATATTGAGTGTATATTGCGTAGAAAAATTGATACATAAGTTGACTAAAAATAAGAAAGGCTAGTTGATGTTAACATTAATAACAACATGTCGATTTTGATGTTTCAACCTTCAAGTTTTGAACATATCTACATGATCCACACTACTAATATACTACTATTTTACTTTGTCATGTTGCTGAAACTAACATGCTAGCTACTAGTATTTCGTAATCATGTAGAAATTAGAAAGTCATCTAGGATCTAGCAATAGAATATACCTAAAACTATTCTTATGTTTTGGGCTCCTTGAAATTTTGTGGGGGCAATCGGCTCATTCTTCAATAAATAGTTAGGCCTATGTGTACACAATATATGATCGAACCATGGCTTGATCTTTAATTCATTCATTTGATAATATAAATGTTTTTTTTTTTTTGGATTTCTAATAGTTATGTCTATCTACACAATATAATCGAACATGTTTGATCTATAGTATAATTAAAGTTTGACTTAATTCAAATTTATAAAATTAATATGTAAGGTGAATACTGTCACTTTATATAAATTCTTTTTAGGTTTTATGTTTAACTAATGTGGAGTTTGAAATTTTCTCAACACACTCTATTATGCCCAACACAATAGTACTTGATGCATGACTATAAACGGTATGCAGTCTATGATATGATCGATGAAATTTGATATCATATTAATATTAAAGTTTAACATAATCTTATAAAACCAACTTGTAATATAAGATTAGAGGTGTCATTCTACATAAATTTATATTAACTCAATTTTAATATTTAAAATTAAATTAACTAGCTAGTAGATGGATACATTTATAATTTTTTTCTCTATTTAAAAGAAAAAATCTAGTTAAGTCGATATAAATTATTACTATAGATTTTCTTATCATTAAAGAATAGTTTAGACAACTCATTAAATTCTATTTGAAAACTAAGATTAAAATTAAATTACTAAATTTATATGTTATAATGAATTTGATGGGACATAGTAAAAAAAAAAGGAAAGATATCTTTTTCGTCACTTATCTTTGACTTGAGGTCTAGTTTAATCTCTTAATTTTTAAAAAGACCATTTTGATCCTTCAACTTTTTAAATGTATCACGTTAGTCTTTTCTATCTAAATGGTGGTAATAGCGTCAAATTTTGCTGAAATGGCGAGTGACGTGTAACAGTAAACTTTTGTGACCGATTTAGCTATGAAAAATTTGGTCACTAAAATTTTTTTAAGTTTTGATTATCATCTTCATCCATACCTTCAACTAAAAATCCAAATTCTACCTTCAACCCATATTTTCATTCACACATCATACTTATAGAATCATTTAACATGGAATCATTGTAAAAAAATCCATGATCCGTATTTGAAAGCTAAGAAACAATAAAAATTATAGAAAAATGGACAAGTCAAAGACAAAAGTCAACGATAGAGATTTTTGGTCAACCTATATCTTTTCAAGTCATTATCCATGAAAATATGAAGATTGAGCAAATGGAGTCAAGAAGAATCAAGAAGTTCCCAAATTTGGTCAAATTAGGGTTTTGGAGAAAATTTCAATTACAAGTTGGCATGGTCATAAGCATGACTTCCCATGGGTGTATCTCTCCTCAAATATAAAAAAAAATATGCAAGTAAGGGCTTAAATTCAAGATCTTACTTCATACTACAACTTTGCAAGAGGAATGAACTTCAAATTTGCCTTGGGTCAAAATTTATTGATGGTTGAAGTTGCTACTTCAAGTTGAAAGTACTCCAAGTAATCAAAAAAATTTCTAAGTATCTTCAGTATGTCCAAGTACATGACTTTCAAGAGGATTTGTGATGAGCTCAAATTCTCATTTCTCACACTTGAGGGCTGAACTTGTAGAGGACATTTGATACTATATTAGGGAGAACAAATTGATCAAAAATAATCTTTGAGATGGGTGTTATTGATTGCCAAATTCATGAGATCAAAATGTTGGAATTGGCAAGATTGCTGGAAATTTCACTAAGTGTTTAAGCTGATCATGGTGATGACTTTGAGCTTAAATATCTAAGTGATCCAACCATCAAATGGAGTTGTGATCAGCATCAAAGTTGTGGATCTTCCCTCCCTCTTTTATTTGATACCAAAAATTCATCATTTGATGACTTGTACAAGAACTTATGTCCATGGCAAGAGGTGAAGAAAAGCATCAGCACCCGTTTGATCAATGTGGCAAGAATAGACGAGGTTCCAAGCTAGATGAGGTTCCAAACTTCAAATCAGTTTGAGTCCAACACAAATAACTTTAGTCGTGTCATTTTAAAATTTAGATTTTTAGTCATCAATTTTAACAATTATTCTAATTATTTTTCTGAACCCACAATTTTAGCCCAAAAATTATGATATTTATATTGTAAAGTGATATTGTTTAGTTTTTTTTTTTTTGATAAGAACTGGGATAATATTACGATAACGAGTACAAGGGGTACTCACCCATGGTTAATACAAAGGGATGAAATTAAGGATTCCAAAGGACATTGAGCCCAAAAATAAAAATTACAATTAACGGTAAAATTGGAATCTATAACATTCCAAAGCCAAGAAAGTAACTTAATCTTGTGCAAGATTTCACCCTCATTAAAAATAGCAGAATTGAACACGAATTGCATTACGCATACACCATAATGCCCAACATGTGGCCAACCAGAAAATCATTATCTTTCTTGGATGGATTTTGCCATTAAGAGAGCGACAAAAAGCCAACATATGTTCCATGACGCCGACGACAACCACCCGAGCAACCCTTAACCAAGAGAAGATTATGTTCCAAACACTTCTAGACAGAGGGCAAGAAATAAGGAGGTGAGCCAAAGTTTCATTTTCCATGAAGCAAAAGACGCAAACTTTGTCGCTGCTATCTGTCAGAATTCCGCGCTTTGCCAATTGCTCCCTTGTGGCTAGCCTATCCAAAATACATCTCCAACCAAATACATGAACTTTTGAGGGTAAAAAATAATTCCAAATTATTTTAAATGCTGCTAGAGATTCAGCCCCATAAGAGATGTTAGAGGAAGAAGCAGAAAATAGTTCGTAGCCGGAACTTACCGAATATGAACCAGAAGTGCTCTTGAACCATTTGAAGGTGTCCTCCACTCCCCTCCTTGGAGCAGTGCCGATAAGATAAACCTGAAGAGGTGCAGACTCAGAAATGGCTTCTTCATCATTTGAGCTTGGTTGCAGAAGCCAGCACCAAACGTCATTTACAAAAGACCCCAAATCGGCGACAACAACGTCTTTATTAAGGGCGAAACAATAGGCTGCAGGAAATAAGAGACTTAAAGGTTGAATGCCGAACCACGTTGTGTGCCAAAAGCTTATGCCAACACCGTTGCCTAGGACGCAACTAATACCCGCGCGAAACCAATCATTATCCAGAACCTCCACGCTGCTTGTTACAATGTCTCGCCACCACAAAGAGGATTTCGATCTTGCGGTAGGTGAGGCATTTCTGAACACACAGCCAATTAAAGAACCGTATCGAAAATCCAAGAGAGGGCGCCAAATTGCAGCTTTATCTATAAGAAAATGCCATTTCCATTTGCACATTAGGGATTCATTGAAAGCTTTTAGGCATTTGATACCTAAACCTCCAGTCTCCCTGCTTTTACAAACATAGGACCAGCTCACCCATGAGATACCACGACTATCAGAACCGCTACACCACAGAAATTCGCGTTGGATCTTTGTCATTTGCTGTAGCACAATTTTGGGGATCTTATAGAAGGACAAGAAGTATATCAGGATCGAATTCAGAACTGAGTTGATCAAAGCAATTCTGCCGCCTATTGACAAGAAACGACCTTTCCAAGCTGAGAGTTTGTTCTTCAACTTCTGAACCACTGATTTCCAAGGGGATTGGGATCTTTGATTGCAGCCTACTGGTATGCCCAGGAAAGAGAAAGGTAGACTGCTGACTTTGCAACACAAGAAAGTAGAAGCAGCTGATAAAAAGGATTCATCGACGTTGACGCATGATAAGCTACTCTTGAACAAATTTACATTCAGCCCTGACACCAATTCAAAACCCCAGAGGATGGACTTTTCGCACCAAAGATTACTCCACGAGGGCTCACAGAAAATGAGCGTGTCGTCAGCAAATTGCAACAACTCAAAGCCGAGATTTTCAGACAGATTAAAACCTTTGAAGACACCATTAGCCACAGCTTGATTAACTATTTTTGATAGGCCTTCAGTTACTAAAGTGAAAAGAAACGGGGATAGCGGGTCCCCTTGACGTAATCCTTTTCCCATGGAAAAGTCAGTGGTTGGGCTACCGTTGACAAGAACTGATAAAGATGCATGGCAAACACACGAGTCCATCCACTTTAGCCACTTGTCACCGAAACCAAAACGTCTAAGGATATACATCAAGAAGTCCCAATTTACATTGTCAAATGCCTTCTCAAAATCCACTTTCAGCAACAAACATTGCTTCCTATGCCTCTTTGCGAAATCAGTCACTTCATTCAGCACTACTATGCCATCCTAAATTTGCCTACCCGGAATAAAAGCCGTTTAGGATTTGGAGGATAATTTTCCTATGACCTTCTTCAGCCTATTTGCAAGGAGTTTAGCAATTATCTTATACCGGCTTCCTATAAGACTTATGGGACGGTAGTCACTCAATGATTGCAGGTTAGTAACCTTTGGGATCAGGGCGATGAAAGATGCTGAGACAGCTTTTGGAAGATTTGCCTTATTGTAGAATTCAGAAACAAAAGCAAAGATGTCACCTGAGAGAGAGTTCCAACACTTGCGAATGAAGCTAAAATTATAACCATCAGGCCCTGGGCATTTGTTACCGTCGAATTCCCAAACGACATCTCGCACTTCCTCCATCGTGAAATGTTCCTCTAATTCCAAAGCCTCCAAAGTATCAAGTTGAGTGAAGAGCATTCCATCCAACGTTGGCCTTCTTATAACCGATTCCTTGTATTTAGATTCAAAGAAGTGTTTGACTGCATCCTTTACACCTACGACATCGCTCACACTGCCATAACCGTGTCAATTGAAGCTAGAAAATTCCTCCTATACCTTAACTTGATAGAATTATGAAAGAAACGTGTGTTTAGATCACCCTCTCTGCACCAAGAGACTCTTGATTTCTGCTTCAGGAGGCATTCACGCCTCTGTAAATTGCTCCAAAAAGAACCTGATGCCTCACGATGTTTCCGAGCCAAATCCTCCAACGCTGCTGAGATACATACTGCCCCTGGAGCACCATTAGACTCAAGAAAGGTTACAAATTTGTCATCACAAACATTTAGTTCTTTAACCGCATCCTGTACTCGTAGATCAATCCACCCAAAAGTGTTTACATTCTAGCTCCTCAAGCTCTCCTTAAGACATCTGAATTTCTCTTTGACAACAAAAGCACAAGAGCCTTTGATCCTTAAAGCCTTCCATTCTTTATCAACAAATTCGACCAAACCCGGATGCTCCGGCAATGTGTTCAGAGTTCTAAACGGTTTTGGTCCCCAGTTTTGCGAGTTACAATCCAGCCAAATCGGACTATGGTCCGAAATATCCTTACGACCAACCACCTGACAGTCAGCACACAAAAGAGACACCATGCCATCCGATAGGAGAAACCTGTCAATTCTTCTCATTGCACCACCTACACCTCCCTTACACCAAGTAAATTTCCTGTGGCTAGTTGGAAGATCAATGAGGTTCATTAGGCCAATGAAGTCGTTGAACTCGTGTGAATCCTGAGACCTTTGAGAATTACTGCGGCCAATATGCTCTGAAGGAAATCTAACCGTATTGAAATCGCCCCCAAGACACCATTCCCCTCCACCCCACTTACTTCTGAGAGATAACAGATCTTCCCACAACTTTCGCTTGGATAAAAGGTCACAGGGCGAATAGACGTTAACAAAGAAACATTGCTTACCACCAAAATTACCACATATTCCTATCAAACCTGTACCACCAAAGCTAAAAACCGGAGAAAAAACATCCATCTTCCACATGATTAGCAGCCCCCCTGACTGCCCTCTAGAATCGTGCGCAGACCACTCGACGCCACAATCACTCCATAAGGAATTTACAATTTTACCTGATATTGACTTAATCTTGGTTTCTTGTAGAAAACATAAATCCGCCTTACCCTTCATAAGACACTCCTTAATCCGTCTTTGCTTCAACGGATTACCGCCACCCCTAATGTTGTAAGAGACAATATTCATTGAGACCTTTGATTTTGTTGCGCCAACTGAGCCATACGCCCGTCACAATCCCTTTTTTCCATGGCCCTTATTTGATCGACATACACCTCATCTTCTTCATCCCCAACAATCCCCAATTTTGAGATAGCTTTCCACAGTTTTGAGGCTGTATCTCTCTTTTCCTCCTCTCTGAATCTTCTATTGCCCATTTCCAAAGCTGAGTCGTTGATTGAATCGCAGTAGTGAATGTAAGACCCCGAGTCAGAATGCAAAGATGGGGTGTTTGGAATCTCGGTGTTTGGATTTGCTAGAAGAGGGGAAGAAACCTGAATGGAATCCTCAGAGGTTGTTGCCACACTCTTTTTGGATAACGCTTGGGCTTTTCTTGGGAGCGATTTTTTTTCTTTGAAAGGGGTGGGCCAGCTCTCAACATTTGGCCCAAAAATAAACCACCCTTAAGCCCACAAGACTTTTTTCTCTTAGTGGGCCTTCTACTATAACTGCTAGAGCCCCTTGAAGTGCCCTTCCCCTTTGCCAATACAGTTTCTACCACCGTTGGACTTTTTTCCTCTGCTGCAACATTAATAACCTGAGCCAATGAATTAAATGCACCAACAATCCTAGGTGTATCAGACATTTGAATTGTCTTATCTAATTGGCTAGGATTTTCCTGAGGCAGTGTCCATGATGTGGAAATCAACTGGGTAAACAAACTTGTCAATCTCTACCATTACATCTTCGGCTATCCCATATGAATTCTTAATAGTGTGATCAGCAAATTGCAACTTTGTTTCACTCTCGCTTATTTTTCCAATCTCCAGCTTTTTGAAGATGGACAATGGCATCAAACTCACACTAGAACCAGAATCAATTAGCACCTTTTTGAACACTCTGTCATTTATGGTGCACGGTATTGCCACCACTCCAGGGTCTTTCTTCTTAATGGGGATCTTCCTTGCTGGCGAGACTCTACCACACTTTTCAGTCACAATTTCTGTTTCATCTCCCACTTGTCTTTTCTTAGAAATTACCTCTTTCATAAATTTCTTGTACAAAGGCATATTCTCAAGTGCTTCAAAGAAAGGTAAGTTAATCTCTAACTTCTTGAACATTGCAGCAAACTTCTCAAAATCCTTCTCTTTCGAATCCTTCTTGGCCACTCTAGAGGGGAATGGTAATTTGACCACCAGTTTAGTTTCTTTCTTATTTTTCGCTTCCAGTGGCTTAACCGGTGATATCACTACTTCAGGCTCTTTCGGATTTTCTCTAACTTCTAGATCTACCTCTATGACTACGTTGTCATCTATTTCTTCTTCTTCTTCAGGCTCTGGCGCTTTCTGACTTCTTGTTGTAACAACATTAATTTTTTCTTGGTTTTTTGGATTTGCCACAGTTGAGCTTGGAAGAATACCTTGTGCTTGTGGAGTGAGATGTTGTGCTATCTGACTCATTTGAATTTCCAGATTCTTGATTGAAGCGCTGGTGTTCCTCAGATTGCTCCTAGTTTCTTCTTGGAATTGAGAGTTTTGAGCTGCCATTTTTTCAATAGCGATCTCCCAATC
The DNA here is from genome assembly GCF_029867415.1 of Vicia villosa. Taxonomy (NCBI): domain Eukaryota; kingdom Viridiplantae; phylum Streptophyta; class Magnoliopsida; order Fabales; family Fabaceae; genus Vicia; species Vicia villosa. Next base: position 131,832,614 of record NC_081181.1, on the reverse strand, counting down.
TTCTTTCTTCGGTACCTGTTGTTGAAATTGTTGTTGACCTTGAGTTTGGAACTGTTGTGGATGGTGCTGGAATTGTTGTTGGTATGGTGGTTGTTGTGGAGGTATGTATTGATGTGGCTGTGGTTGATATTGTTGAGTCTGAGGTTGATATGGTTGTTGGCCTTGAACCGGCTTCTGGACGTTTCCTTGCTGGTCTTTCCATGAGAAGTTCGGATGATTTTTCCACCCCGGATTATATGTGTTGGCGTAAGGATTATTCTGCCTCAACATATGAATCTGCTCAACCTGTTCTTGAGTTGCCACACAATGCATAGCAAAGTGCGGTCCACCACATATTTCACAAAGAACCGCTTTAACTGGTTCCACCTGTGCCACTGTCTGAGTTCCAATATTCATCTTTTTTAACCTTCTCTCTACCTCTGCAGCAATCTGATCCTCCATCTTAACAACCTGCTCTGGCAACTTCAAATCAATTTTGCCCTCCGGTTGGCTCATGGTTCGATCATACAACTCAAGATGCTCATTAGCAGCAATTGCCTCTATGATCCTTTTCATAACAGTGGCTGTAGCAAAATTGGTTGAACCACCAGCAGCGGTATCAATAAGCTGCTTTGTCTTAAGTCGCAAACCATTCACGAAATTCTGCATCTGCTCGGTAGCGTCCATGTTATGAGTAGGACATGCAGTCAAACACCTTTTGAACCTCTTGTATGCATCCCCCAATGATTCCCCCTCTTTTTGTTTGAAATTTACGATATCATATCTTTTTCGGATGAACACCGAAGCAGGAAAATATTCATTGAGGAATGCTGTTTCCATCTCTTGCCATGTCGTGATACTTGCAGCTGGAAGTGAGTAAAACCATTCTTCTGCATCTTCGGATAAAGTAAATGGGAACATCACGAGTCTCTTGGCTTCTTCAGAATGGCCTTCAATCTTCAATGATGTTGTTGTGGTGAGGAATCTTTGTAGATGCTTATTTGCATCTTCATTGATTCTTCCCGCAAACGGCTTGCTCTCCAACTGTCGGATAGTTGAAGGATGGAGTTGGAAGTGTGCCACATTGACCGGTTGGTTTACGATGGTCATTCTTCCAAGCGGGGCATTAGCCCTTCCATAGTCTCCTAAAAGTCTCTCGGGAGGAGGTGGATCCGCTGCCATAGGTTCTGATTCAGACTCTGAATGCTCGGACGGAATAGATAGTCCTTCTTCGTCTTCCGATTCTGAAACTATAGGTGATCCCTCTTTCGATGCCAGTCTTTTCCGCTTAACTTCTCGTAGTCGTGCTCGCAATGTTCTTTCTGGTTCTGCGTCAAAAAGAAGTTCAGCTGAGGCCTTACCTCGCATACAAGATTAGACAATGCTTAATTGGAAGCACAAATAATAACAAAAATTAAATCAAAATACAAATTGCAGAAAAATAGAATTTTAGTTGCAGAGCAACAAAATTTCAATTGACTTATTAATCACTTATATTATGGCAATCCCCGGCAACGGCGCCAAAAACTTGATCGGAAAAATAGCAAGTGTACTACTTTCTACCGATGTAGTTATTAAAGTGGAGATTATCCAAGTATCGATCTCGAGGACTGCTGTGGTAATATAAGTGAGAATTATAATTCAATTGAACAAAAAGCACATGGGGTTGATTTGGTTGGTTGATTAAAGATTACAATAATTTGAAATAAGCAATATTTAAAACTGGACTTTGCAAAAAGTAAGAGAAGACATGCTAGGGTAGATGTATGAACCGCCTTTTAATTCATGTAACCGCTATTTCATGAAAGATTCGTTAATATGATTAAGTATCGATTCTCAATAGTTATTTTCCCTAATTCCTTAGCGGAAAATCATTTGATACTCAAATTATGTTTTAATTCCTTAACAACTCAATTTTGCATCAAGAACCGTATGCACATAAACAAGAATAGACGATCACTATAGTTAAACCCTCATTCCTAAGCAATTTACTGATAGTGTTATTATTCAAAAAGCGTTAGAGTGGTTTGTCCGACCTAACCTTAACCATATATCAAAAATCTATTTTCCAATAGAAAGAAGCATTAGACACTTTGAATATAAACTTAAATCATAAAACTTCAAAGTCATAAAACAGCGGTAATTCGATTCATTACATAAAAGCGATTCAGGGACATCCCCCTAACATAAATATGTTTAGCTACTCATAGTAATTAGGAAAACTACAAAGATAATAGTAAACATTACAAGAGATGAGGATTGCTTCAATCTTCAATTGCTTCCGCTCTTGAAGATCTCCCTTTTCCAAACCCTTGATTGCCTTCTCTCCTTCGTAGAAACTCCAATATGATCCAAGATACCTCAATCCTTCTCAGAATTAGGTTTTAGTACTGCTGATTCAAGTTCAAAACGTGCGAAAAGTCCACTCTACCCTTAATGAACTCGGAGCCCTAAAAAATAGAAAATTGGAAAAATTGCTCGCGCCTGCCAACACGGGCCGTGTCCTGTGACACGGGCACCCGTGTTGGCCTTCTGTCACTGCCCAAAGTTATTTTTCTTCCCAGGCTTCCTGACACGGGCCGTGTCCTGTGACACGGGTACCCGTGTCAGACCACTGATTTCTCCATTCTTTTGTTCCTTCTCCTGCTTCCTGACACTGGCCGTGTCCTGTGACACTGGTACCCGTGTCAGGCCACTGTATGCACCAAATCTTCATTTTTTCTTCGATTCATCTTTGTTCAGCCCTGCATTCTTCTCATGGACTTAAACGCATAAACCTGAAACACAATCACTACCAAAAACAAGCATCAAAGCATCTTAAAAACATGAGTTCTTAGCATCAAAACAAAACACACAACTTAAACGAAACTTTCAAAATAAGAACGAAAACTATAAAAGACGGGCCATTGTGTTACCGAATTGACGAGATTTATGCCAAGAGATTGATGAAAACACCATACAAATTGGTGACCGATCAGTAGTCACTCAATGATTGCAGGTTAGTAACCTTTGGGATCAGGGCGATGAAAGATGCTGAGACAGCTTTTGGAAGATTTGCCTTATTGTAGAATTCAGAAACAAAAGCAAAGATGTCACCTGAGAGAGAGTTCCAACACTTGCGAATGAAGCTAAAATTATAACCATCAGGCCCTGGGCATTTGTTACCGTCGAATTCCCAAACGACATCTCGCACTTCCTCCATCGTGAAATGTTCCTCTAATTCCAAAGCCTCCAAAGTATCAAGTTGAGTGAAGAGCATTCCATCCAACGTTGGCCTTCTTATAACCGATTCCTTGTATTTAGATTCAAAGAAGTGTTTGACTGCATCCTTTACACCTACGACATCGCTCACACTGCCATAACCGTGTCAATTGAAGCTAGAAAATTCCTCCTATACCTTAACTTGATAGAATTATGAAAGAAACGTGTGTTTAGATCACCCTCTCTGCACCAAGAGACTCTTGATTTCTGCTTCAGGAGGCATTCACGCCTCTGTAAATTGCTCCAAAAAGAACCTGATGCCTCACGATGTTTCCGAGCCAAATCCTCCAACGCTGCTGAGATACATACTGCCCCTGGAGCACCATTAGACTCAAGAAAGGTTACAAATTTGTCATCACAAACATTTAGTTCTTTAACCGCATCCTGTACTCGTAGATCAATCCACCCAAAAGTGTTTACATTCTAGCTCCTCAAGCTCTCCTTAAGACATCTGAATTTCTCTTTGACAACAAAAGCACAAGAGCCTTTGATCCTTAAAGCCTTCCATTCTTTATCAACAAATTCGACCAAACCCGGATGCTCCGGCCATGTGTTCAGAGTTCTAAACGGTTTTGGTCCCCAGTTTTGCGAGTTACAATCCAGCCAAATCGGACTATGGTCCGAAATATCCTTACGACCAACCACCTGACAGTCAGCACACAAAAGAGACACCATGCCATCCGATAGGAGAAACCTGTCAATTCTTCTCATTGCACCACCTACACCTCCCTTACACCAAGTAAATTTCCTGTGGCTAGTTGGAAGATCAATGAGGTTCATTAGGCCAATGAAGTCGTTGAACTCGTGTGAATCCTGAGACCTTTGAGAATTACTGCGGCCAATATGCTCTGAAGGAAATCTAACCGTATTGAAATCGCCCCCAAGACACCATTCCCCTCCACCCCACTTACTTCTGAGAGATAACAGATCTTCCCACAACTTTCGCTTGGATAAAAGGTCACAGGGCGAATAGACGTTAACAAAGAAACATTGCTTACCACCAAAATTACCACATATTCCTATCAAACCTGTACCACCAAAGCTAAAAACCGGAGAAAAAACATCCATCTTCCACATGATTAGCAGCCCCCCTGACTGCCCTCTAGAATCGTGCGCAGACCACTCGACACCACAATCACTCCATAAGGAATTTACAATTTTACCTGATATTGACTTAATCTTGGTTTCTTGTAGAAAACATAAATCCGCCTTACCCTTCATAAGACACTCCTTAATCCGTCTTTGCTTCAACGGATTACCGCCACCCCTAATGTTGTAAGAGACAATATTCATTGAGACCTTTGATTTTGTTGCGCCAACTGAGCCATACGCCCGTCACAATCCCTTTTTTCAATGGCCCTTATTTGATCGACATACACCTCATTTTCTTCATCCCCAACAATCCCCAATTTTGAGATAGCTTTCCACAGTTTTGAGGCTGTATCTCTCTTTTCCTCCACTCTGAATCTTCTATTGCCCATTTCCAAAGCTGAGTCGTTGATTGAATCGCAGTAGTGAATGTAAGACCCCGAGTCAGAATGCAAAGATGGGGTGTTTGGAATCTCGGTGTTTGGATTTGCTAGAAGAGGGGAAGAAACCTGAATGGAATCCTCAGAGGTTGTTGCCACACTCTTTTTGGATAACGCTTGGGCTTTTCTTGGGAGCGATTTTTTTTCTTTGAAAGGGGTGGGCCAGCTCTCAACATTTGGCCCAAAAATAAACCACCCTTAAGCCCACAAGACTTTTTTCTCTTAGTGGGCCTTCTACTATAACTGCTAGAGCCCCTTGAAGTGCCCTTCCCCTTTGCCAATACAGTTTCTACCACCGTTGGACTTTTTTCCTCTGCTGCAACATTAATAACCTGAGCCAATGAATTAAATGCACCAACAATCCTAGGTGTATCAGACATTTGAATTGTCTTATCTAATTGGCTAGGATTTTCCTGAGGCAGTGTCCATGATGTGGAAATCAACTGGGTAAACAAACTTGTCAATCTCTACCATTACATCTTCGGCTATCCCATATGAATTCTTAATAGTGTGATCAGCAAATTGCAACTTTGTTTCACTCTCGCTTATTTTTCCAATCTCCAGCTTTTTGAAGATGGACAATGGCATCAAACTCACACTAGAACCAGAATCAATTAGCACCTTTTTGAACACTCTGTCATTTATGGTGCACGGTATTGCCACCACTCCAGGGTCTTTCTTCTTAATGGGGATCTTCCTTGCTGGCGAGACTCTACCACACTTTTCAGTCACAATTTCTGTTTCATCTCCCACTTGTCTTTTCTTAGAAATTACCTCTTTCATAAATTTCTTGTACAAAGGCATATTCTCAAGTGCTTCAAAGAAAGGTAAGTTAATCTCTAACTTCTTGAACATTGCAGCAAACTTCTCAAAATCCTTCTCTTTCGAATCCTTCTTGGCCACTCTAGAGGGGAATGGTAATTTGACCACCAGTTTAGTTTCTTTCTTATTTTTCGCTTCCAGTGGCTTAACCGGTGATATCACTACTTCAGGCTCTTTCGGATTTTCTCTAACTTCTAGATCTACCTCTATGACTACGTTGTCATCTATTTCTTCTTCTTCTTCAGGCTCTGGCGCTTTCTGACTTCTTGTTGTAACAACATTAATTTTTTCTTGGTTTTTTGGATTTGCCACAGTTGAGCTTGGAAGAATACCTTGTGCTTGTGGAGTGAGATGTTGTGCTATCTGACTCATTTGAATTTCCAGATTCTTGATTGAAGCGCTGGTGTTCCTCAGATTGCTCCTAGTTTCTTCTTGGAATTGAGAGTTTTGAGCTGCCATTTTTTCAATAGCGATCTCCCAATCTTCTTTCTTCGGTACCTGTTGTTGAAATTGTTGTTGACCTTGAGTTTGGAACTGTTGTGGATGGTGCTGGAATTGTTGTTGGTATGGTGGTTGTTGTGGAGGTATGTATTGATGTGGCTGTGGTTGATATTGTTGAGTCTGAGGTTGATATGGTTGTTGGCCTTGAACCGGCTTCTGGACGTTTCCTTGCTGGTCTTTCCATGAGAAGTTCGGATGATTTTTCCACCCCGGATTATATGTGTTGGCGTAAGGATTATTCTGCCTCAACATATGAATCTGCTCAACCTGTTCTTGAGTTGCCACACAATGCATAGCAAAGTGCGGTCCACCACATATTTCACAAAGAACCGCTTTAACTGGTTCCACCTGTGCCACTGTCTGAGTTCCAATATTCATCTTTTTTAACCTTCTCTCTACCTCTGCAGCAATCTGATCCTCCATCTTAACAACCTGCTCTGGCAACTTCAAATCAATTTTGCCCTCCGGTTGGCTCATGGTTCGATCATACAACTCAAGATGCTCATTAGCAGCAGTTGCCTCTATGATCCTTTTCATAACAGTGGCTGTAGCAAAATTGGTTGAACCACCAGCAGCGGTATCAATAAGCTGCTTTGTCTTAAGTCGCAAACCATTCACGAAATTCTGCATCTGCTCGGTAGCGTCCATGTTATGAGTAGGACATGCAGTCAAACACCTTTTGAACCTCTTGTATGCATCCCCCAATGATTCCCCCTCTTTTTGTTTGAAATTTACGATATCATATCTTTTTCGGATGAACACCGAAGCAGGAAAATATTCATTGAGGAATGCTGTTTCCATCTCTTGCCATGTCGTGATACTTGCAGCTGGAAGTGAGTAAAACCATTCTTCTGCATCTTCGGATAAAGTAAATGGGAACATCACGAGTCTCTTGGCTTCTTCAGAATGGCCTTCAATCTTCAATGATGTTGTTGTGGTGAGGAATCTTTGTAGATGCTTATTTGCATCTTCATTGATTCTTCCCGCAAACGGCTTGCTCTCCAACTGTCGGATAGTTGAAGGATGGAGTTGGAAGTGTGCCACATTGACCGGTTGGTTTACGATGGTCATTCTTCCAAGCGGGGCATTAGCCCTTCCATAGTCTCCTAAAAGTCTCTCGGGAGGAGGTGGATCCGCTGCCATAGGTTCTGATTCAGACTCTGAATGCTCGGACGGAATAGATAGTCCTTCTTCGTCTTCCGATTCTGAAACTATAGGTGATCCCTCTTTCGATGCCAGTCTTTTCCGCTTAACTTCTCGTAGTCGTGCTCGCAATGTTCTTTCTGGTTCTGCGTCAAAAAGAAGTTCAGCTGAGGCCTTACCTCGCATACAAGATTAGACAATGCTTAATTGGAAGCACAAATAATAACAAAAATTAAATCAAAATACAAATTGCAGAAAAATAGAATTTTAGTTGCAGAGCAACAAAATTTCAATTGACTTATTAATCACTTATATTATGGCAATCCCCGGCAACGGCGCCAAAAACTTGATCGGAAAAATAGCAAGTGTACTACTTTCTACCGATGTAGTTATTAAAGTGGAGATTATCCAAGTATCGATCTCGAGGACTGCTGTGGTAATATAAGTGAGAATTATAATTCAATTGAACAAAAAGCACATGGGGTTGATTTGGTTGGTTGATTAAAGATTACAATAATTTGAAATAAGCAATATTTAAAACTGGACTTTGCAAAAAGTAAGAGAAGACATGCTAGGGTAGATGTATGAACCGCCTTTTAATTCATGTAACCGCTATTTCATGAAAGATTCGTTAATATGATTAAGTATCGATTCTCAATAGTTATTTTCCCTAATTCCTTAGCGGAAAATCATTTGATACTCAAATTATGTTTTAATTCCTTAACAACTCAATTTTGCATCAAGAACCGTATGCACATAAACAAGAATAGACGATCACTATAGTTAAACCCTCATTCCTAAGCAATTTACTGATAGTGTTATTATTCAAAAAGCGTTAAAGTGGTTTGTCCGACCTAACCTTAACCATATATCAAAAATCTATTTTCCAATAGAAAGAAGCATTAGACACTTTGAATATAAACTTAAATCATAAAACTTCAAAGTCATAAAACAGCGGTAATTCGATTCATTACATAAAAGCGATTCAGGGACATCCCCCTAACATAAATATGTTTAGCTACTCATAGTAATTAGGAAAACTACAAAGATAATAGTAAACATTACAAGAGATGAGGATTGCTTCAATCTTCAATTGCTTCCGCTCTTGAAGATCTCCCTTTTCCAAACCCTTGATTGCCTTCTCTCCTTCGTAGAAATCTCCAATATGATCCAAGATACCTCAATCCTTCTCAGAATTAGGTTTTAGTACTGCTGATTCAAGTTCAAAACGTGCGAAAAGTCCACTCTACCCTTAATGAACTCGGAGCCCTAAAAAATAGAAAATTGGAAAAATTGCTCGCGCCTGCCAACACGGGCCGTGTCCTGTGACACGGGCACCCGTGTTGGCCTTCTGTCACTGCCCAAAGTTATTTTTCTTCCCAGGCTTCCTGACACGGGCCGTGTCCTGTGACACGGGTACCCGTGTCAGACCACTGATTTCTCCATTCTTTTGTTCCTTCTCCTGCTTCCTGACACTGGCCGTGTCCTGTGACACTGGTACCCGTGTCAGGCCACTGTATGCACCAAATCTTCATTTTTTCTTCGATTCATCTTTGTTCAGCCCTGCATTCTTTTCATGGACTTAAACGCATAAACCTGAAACACAATCACTACCAAAAACAAGCATCAAAGCATCTTAAAAACATGAGTTCTTAGCATCAAAACAAAACACACAACTTAAACGAAACTTTCAAAATAAGAACGAAAACTATAAAAGACGGGCCATTGTGTTACCGAATTGACGAGATTTATGCCAAGAGATTGATGAAAACACCATACAAATTGGTGACCGATCAGTAGTCACTCAATGATTGCAGGTTAGTAACCTTTGGGATCAGGGCGATGAAAGATGCTGAGACAGCTTTTGGAAGATTTGCCTTATTGTAGAATTCAGAAACAAAAGCAAAGATGTCACCTGAGAGAGAGTTCCAACACTTGCGAATGAAGCTAAAATTATAACCATCAGGCCCTGGGCATTTGTTACCGTCGAATTCCCAAACGACATCTCGCACTTCCTCCATCGTGAAATGTTCCTCTAATTCCAAAGCCTCCAAAGTATCAAGTTGAGTGAAGAGCATTCCATCCAACGTTGGCCTTCTTATAACCGATTCCTTGTATTTAGATTCAAAGAAGTGTTTGACTGCATCCTTTACACCTACGACATCGCTCACACTGCCATAACCGTGTCAATTGAAGCTAGAAAATTCCTCCTATACCTTAACTTGATAGAATTATGAAAGAAACGTGTGTTTAGATCACCCTCTCTGCACCAAGAGACTCTTGATTTCTGCTTCAGGAGGCATTCACGCCTCTGTAAATTGCTCCAAAAAGAACCTGATGCCTCACGATGTTTCCGAGCCAAATCCTCCAACGCTGCTGAGATACTTACTGCCCCTGGAGCACCATTAGACTCAAGAAAGGTTACAAATTTGTCATCACAAACATTTAGTTCTTTAACCGCATCCTGTACTCGTAGATCAATCCACCCAAAAGTGTTTACATTCTAGCTCCTCAAGCTCTCCTTAAGACATCTAAATTTCTCTTTGACAACAAAAGCACAAGAGCCTTTGATCCTTAAAGCCTTCCATTCTTTATCAACAAATTCGACCAAACCCGGATGCTCCGGCCATGTGTTCAGAGTTCTAAACGGTTTTGGTCCCCAGTTTTGCGAGTTACAATCCAGCCAAATTGGACTATGGTCCGAAATATCCTTACGACCAACCACCTGACAGTCAGCACACAAAAGAGACACCATGCCATCCGATAGGAGAAACCTGTCAATTCTTCTCATTGCACCACCTACACCTCCCTTACACCAAGTAAATTTCCTGTGGCTAGTTGGAAGATCAATGAGGTTCATTAGGCCAATGAAGTCGTTGAACTCGTGTGAATCCTGAGACCTTTGAGAATTACTGCGGCCAATATGCTCTGAAGGAAATCTAACCGTATTGAAATCGCCCCCAAGACACCATTCCCCTCCACCCCACTTACTTCTGAGAGATAACAGATCTTCCCACAACTTTCGCTTGGATAAAAGGTCACAGGGCGAATAGACGTTAACAAAGAAACATTGCTTACCACCAAAATTACCACATATTCCTATCAAACCTGTACCACCAAAGCTAAAAACCGAAGAAAAAACATCCATCTTCCACATGATTAGCAGCCCCCCTGACTGCCCTCTAGAATCGTGCGCAGACCACTCGACACCACAATCACTCCATAAGGAATTTACAATTTTACCTGATATTGACTTAATCTTGGTTTCTTGTAGAAAACATAAATCCGCCTTACCCTTCATAAGACACTCCTTAATCCGTCTTTGCTTCAACGGATTACCGCCACCCCTAATGTTGTAAGAGACAATATTCATTGAGACCTTTGATTTTGTTGCGCCAACTGAGCCATACGCCCGTCACAATCCCTTTTTTCCATGGCCCTTATTTGATCGACATACACCTCATCTTCTTCATCCCCAACAATCCCCAATTTTGAGATAGCTTTCCACAGTTTTGAGGCTGTATCTCTCTTTTCCTCCTCTCTGAATCTTCTATTGCCCATTTCCAAAGCTGAGTCGTTGATTGAATCGCAGTAGTGAATGTAAGACCCCGAGTCAGAATGCAAAGATGGGGTGTTTGGAATCTCGGTGTTTGGATTTGCTAGAAGAGGGGAAGAAACCTGAATGGAATCCTCAGAGGTTGTTGCCACACTCTTTTTGGATAACGCTTGGGCTTTTCTTGGGAGCGATTTTTTTTCTTTGAAAGGGGTGGGCCAGCTCTCAACATTTGGCCCAAAAATAAACCACCCTTAAGCCCACAAGACTTTTTTCTCTTAGTGGGCCTTCTACTATAACTGCTAGAGCCCCTTGAAGTGCCCTTCCCCTTTGCCAATACAGTTTCTACCACCGTTGGACTTTTTTCCTCTGCTGCAACATTAATAACCTGAGCCAATGAATTAAATGCACCAACAATCCTAGGTGTATCAGACATTTGAATTGTCTTATCTAATTGGCTAGGATTTTCCTGAGGCAGTGTCCATGATGTGGAAATCAACTGGGTAAACAAACTTGTCAATCTCTACCATTACATCTTCGGCTATCCCATATGAATTCTTAATAGTGTGATCAGCAAATTGCAACTTTGTTTCACTCTCGCTTATTTTTCCAATCTCCAGCTTTTTGAAGATGGACAATGGCATCAAACTCACACTAGAACCAGAATCAATTAGCACCTTTTTGAACACTCTGTCATTTATGGTGCACGGTATTGCCACCACTCCAGGGTCTTTCTTCTTAATGGGGATCTTCCTTGCTGGCGAGACTCTACCACACTTTTCAGTCACAATTTCTGTTTCATCTCCCACTTGTCTTTTCTTAGAAATTACCTCTTTCATAAATTTCTTGTACAAAGGCATATTCTCAAGTGCTTCAAAGAAAGGTAAGTTAATCTCTAACTTCTTGAACATTGCAGCAAACTTCTCAAAATCCTTCTCTTTCGAATCCTTCTTGGCCACTCTAGAGGGGAATGGTAATTTGACTACCAGTTTAGTTTCTTTCTTATTTTTCGCTTCCAGTGGCTTAACCGGTGATATCACTACTTCAGGCTCTTTCGGATTTTCTCTAACTTCTAGATCTACCTCTATGACTACGTTGTCATCTATTTCTTCTTCTTCTTCAGGCTCTGGCGCTTTCTGACTTCTTGTTGTAACAACATTAATTTTTTCTTGGTTTTTTGGATTTGCCACAGTTGAGCTTGGAAGAATACCTTGTGCTTGTGGAGTGAGATGTTGTGCTATCTGACTCATTTGAATTTCCAGATTCTTGATTGAAGCGCTGGTGTTCCTCAGATTGCTCCTAGTTTCTTCTTGGAATTGAGAGTTTTGAGTTGCCATTTTTTCAATAGCGATCTCCCAATCTTCTTTCTTCGGTACCTGTTGTTGAAATTGTTGTTGACCTTGAGTTTGGAACTGTTGTGGATGGTGCTGGAATTGTTGTTGGTATGGTGGTTGTTGTGGAGGTATGTATTGATGTGGCTGTGGTTGATATTGTTGAGTCTGAGGTTGATATGGTTGTTGGCCTTGAACCGGCTTCTGGACGTTTCCTTGCTGGTCTTTCCATGAGAAGTTCGGATGATTTTTCCACCCCGGATTATATGTGTTGGCGTAAGGATTATTCTGCCTCAACATATGAATCTGCTCAACCTGTTCTTGAGTTGCCACACAATGCATAGCAAAGTGCGGTCCACCACATATTTCACAAAGAACCGCTTTAACTGGTTCCACCTGTGCCACTGTCTGAGTTCCAATATTCATCTTTTTTAACCTTCTCTCTACCTCTGCAGCAATCTGATCCTCCATCTTAACAACCTGCTCTGGCAACTTCAAATCAATTTTGCCCTCCGGTTGGCTCATGGTTCGATCATACAACTCAAGATGCTCATTAGCAGCAATTGCCTCTATGATCCTTTTCATAACAGTGGCTGTAGCAAAATTGGTTGAACCACCAGCAGCGGTATCAATAAGCTGCTTTGTCTTAAGTCGCAAACCATTCACGAAATTCTGCATCTGCTCGGTAGCGTCCATGTTATGAGTAGGACATGCAGTCAAACACCTTTTGAACCTCTTGTATGCATCCCCCAATGATTCCCCCTCTTTTTGTTTGAAATTTACGATATCATATCTTTTTCGGATGAACACCGAAGCAGGAAAATATTCATTGAGGAATGCTGTTTCCATCTCTTGCCATGTCGTGATACTTGCAGCTGGAAGTGAGTAAAACCATTCTTCTGCATCTTCGGATAAAGTAAATGGGAACATCACGAGTCTCTTGGCTTCTTTAGAATGGCCTTCAATCTTCAATGATGTTGTTGTGGTGAGGAATCTTTGTAGATGCTTATTTGCATCTTCATTGATTCTTCCCGCAAACGGCTTGCTCTCCAACTGTCGGATAGTTGAAGGATGGAGTTGGAAGTGTGCCACATTGACCGGTTGGTTTACGATGGTCATTCTTCCAAGCGGGGCATTAGCCCTTCCATAGTCTCCTAAAAGTCTCTCGGGAGGAGGTGGATCCGCTGCCATAGGTTCTGATTCAGACTCTGAATGCTCGGACGGAATAGATAGTCCTTCTTCGTCTTCCGATTCTGAAACTATAGGTGATCCCTCTTTCGATGCCAGTCTTTTCCGCTTAACTTCTCGTAGTCGTGCTCGCAATGTTCTTTCTGGTTCTGCGTCAAAAAGAAGTTCAGCTGAGGCCTTACCTCGCATACAAGATTAGACAATGCTTAATTGGAAGCACAAATAATAACAAAAATTAAATCAAAATACAAATTGCAGAAAAATAGAATTTTAGTTGCAGAGCAACAAAATTTCAATTGACTTATTAATCACTTATATTATGGCAATCCCCGGCAACGGCGCCAAAAACTTGATCGGAAAAATAGCAAGTGTACTACTTTCTACCGATGTAGTTATTAAAGTGGAGATTATCCAAGTATCGATCTCGAGGACTGCTGTGGTAATATAAGTGAGAATTATAATTCAATTGAACAAAAAGCACATGGGGTTGATTTGGTTGGTTGATTAAAGATTACAATAATTTGAAATAAGCAATATTTAAAACTGGACTTTGCAAAAAGTAAGAGAAGACATGCTAGGGTAGATGTATGAACCGCCTTTTAATTCATGTAACCGCTATTTCATGAAAGATTCGTTAATATGATTAAGTATCGATTCTCAATAGTTATTTTCCCTAATTCCTTAGCGGAAAATCATTTGATACTCAAATTATGTTTTAATTCCTTAACAACTCAATTTTGCATCAAGAACCGTATGCACATAAACAAGAATAGACGATCACTATAGTTAAACCCTCATTCCTAAGCAATTTACTGATAGTGTTATTATTCAAAAAGCGTTAAAGTGGTTTGTCCGACCTAACCTTAACCATATATCAAAAATCTATTTTCCAATAGAAAGAAGCATTAGACACTTTGAATATAAACTTAAATCATAAAACTTCAAAGTCATAAAACAGCGGTAATTCGATTCATTACATAAAAGCGATTCAGGGACATCCCCCTAACATAAATATGTTTAGCTACTCATAGTAATTAGGAAAACTACAAAGATAATAGTAAACATTACAAGAGATGAGGATTGCTTCAATCTTCAATTGCTTCCGCTCTTGAAGATCTCCCTTTTCCAAACCCTTGATTGCCTTCTCTCCTTCGTAGAAATCTCCAATATGATCCAAGATACCTCAATCCTTCTCAGAATTAGGTTTTAGTACTGCTGATTCAAGTTCAAAACGTGCGAAAAGTCCACTCTACCCTTAATGAACTCGGAGCCCTAAAAAATAGAAAATTGGAAAAATTGCTCGCGCCTGCCAACACGGGCCGTGTCCTGTGACACGGGCACCCGTGTTGGCCTTCTGTCACTGCCCAAAGTTATTTTTCCTCCCAGGCTTCCTGACACGGGTCGTGTCCTGTGACACGGGTACCCGTGTCAGACCACTGATTTCTCCATTCTTTTGTTCCTTCTCCTGCTTCCTGACACTGGCCGTGTCCTGTGACACTGGTACCCGTGTCAGGCCACTGTATGCACCAAATATTCATTTTTTCTTCGATTCATCTTTGTTCAGCCCTGCATTCTTCTCATGGACTTAAACGCATAAACCTGAAACACAATCACTACCAAAAACAAGCATCAAAGCATCTTAAAAACATGAGTTCTTAGCATCAAAACAAAACACACAACTTAAACGAAACTTTCAAAATAAGAACGAAAACTATAAAAGATGGGCCATTGTGTTACCGAATTGACGAGATTTATGCCAAGAGATTGATGAAAACACCATACAAATTGGTGACCGATCACAACCCCAAACTTAGCTCGTTGCTTGTCCTCAAGCAATGCCTGAGACATCAAACCAAGTGACCCCTAAATTTATGCTTCCAGAATACAACCGTCTTTTTCACAACTCGACTTCCACCATTCCGGTCAATCGTGCTAGCATTTACTCCCCGAATTTTCCGCTCCACTTTCACGTTAAAATTCTCCTTCACCTGTAAGCTTTTTCACACTTCTCGCCAAGTCTCTCACGGTTAAAAGCATTTCACTCATAAATCACGATATGCAATATCAACTTTTAAATTTGAACAAATTCTACTTTCATACACAAACACTTTGCACACACTTTTTGAGGTCTTCGGGTTGAAACGGGGCTTAGGACAGGTGGGATAAACAAGGAAACGGATACACAAAGGTTTTGGGGGCTCGGCAATCATGTTGTCTTTCTTGTCTTTGTGCTTATTTTAGTACGATGGGGTTTAACATTGACTCTCGACTTCACTCACTAATTCGAGTGTTTCAAATGTAACCAAGTCATTACGTCAGGGCAAGTGTGTTTTGGTGAGTTCTAAAAATCTTTTTTTTCTTTTCTTCTCTTTTCTTTTTTTCTTTTTTCTTCTTTTTTTTTTCTTTCACACTTGCCCTTTTTGTATCACCACCCCAAACTTAGAATTTTGCACAATTTTTACATTCACCACATTTATGCCGAGCACGGGTAAAAGGGAAATTTTTTTTTTTATTTTGGCCAAGAGGTAATATATGCGGGTTTTAAAAAACAAACACGGGGTAAAGGCTCAAAGGGGTTTGCAAATGGTAAACATGAATCAGGGATGGCTAAAAAGGCTCAAGGGGAAACACAAAAAAAACGTGCCTCAGTGTGTGTTATCATGTAGTGTCATATGAATAGAACTTACGCAAATTCAAAGTGATAAAGTCCTACCTGACTACTCTCTCATGATGATAAATGTCTGGCTTTTTATGATCTCACCATGTTGGGCATAGCTTACAGGATCCCGAGTGCTTATTGTGTAATGTCGCTTCTTTTCCGGTTCGTATGTACCCGCTTTCAATCTCAGTCCGGTGTCATCAAGTTGCGTCCAACTATTTCTTTCAGTTGTATCAACTTTCAGGGGTGCCTCGGGTGCAAGCTTGGGTTGGATCTTTCATCCTTTTACTACCACTCCATCAATCATCTGGTAAATCACATCAATCTATAACACATAGCAGACATAATAACATAGAAATACTAGGAACAAACACAAATAACTGAAACTAAAAACTGAATGCAATAAAACCCCCCCACACTTGAACCAAACATTGACCTCAATGTTTAAATTCAAGATAGTGAGGGTGAACTCACAGAGGGTACTGCAACTCCAGCTTCCGCTTCCTAGCTTTCACCGGAGAGACCCATTTTTTTTCTTCTGAAAACAAAACAAAAAGTAAACCGCATTATTAAAACCGTGGGTTGCCTCCCACGAAGCGCTTCGTTTAACGTCGCATGGCTCGACGGTCCAATACCCTTTATTAAGGAGGGTACTTCCTCCTCCAAACTTGGTTGCTTGTCACTTCCGTAACCACAACCTTATGAAGTCGAGAAGTATGGACCACTTTTCTCTTCAAGTTACTACCCACTTTCATCTTCTCACCTCTACTTTCCACTGTTTTCTTCTTGATTTCTTGAATTACCGCAGGAATTTTTATAGGTGTATGAGCTGAGGCCACCTTAGAGATGATACTTGAAACTTTTTCGGGATGGTGTGGACTTTTTCTGGCTCCCTCACTTCTGATCATACCAACTTTAGATTGATTATTCCTACCAGCAGCTTCTTTTTTGACTTCTAACACCTTCAGTGTTACCTCCTCATCAAATGATTTAACTACGAGTTCCCCTTTTTCAATATCCAAATTGCAGCGACTAGTAAGCAAAAAGGGTCGCCCAAGAAGGATTGGAGTCTCTTCATCCTCAGGAATGTCCATGATGTGGAAATCAACTGGGTAAACAAACTTGTCAATCTCTACCATTACATCTTCGGCTATCCCATATGAATTCTTAATAGTGTGATCAGCAAATTGCAACTTTGTTTCACTCTCGCTTATTTTTCCAATCTCCAGCTTTTTGAAGATGGACAATGGCATCAAACTCACACTAGAACCAGAATCAATTAGCACCTTTTTGAACACTCTGTCATTTATGGTGCACGGTATTGCCACCACTCCAGGGTCTTTCTTCTTAATGGGGATCTTCCTTGCTGGCGAGACTCTACCACACTTTTCAGTCACAATTTCTGTTTCATCTCCCACTTGTCTTTTCTTAGAAATGACCTCTTTCATAAATTTCTTGTACAAAGGCATATTCTCAAGTGCTTCAAAGAAAGGTAAGTTAATCTCTAACTTCTTGAACATTGCAGCAAACTTCTCAAAATCCTTCTCTTTCGAATCCTTCTTGGCCACTCTAGAGGGGAATGGTAATTTGACCACCGGTTTAGTTTCTTTCTTATTTTTCGCTTCCAGTGGCTTAACCGGTGATATCACTACTTCAGGCTCTTTCGGATTTTCTCTAACTTCTAGATCTACCTCTATGACTACGTTGTCATCTATTTCTTCTTCTTCTTCAGGCTCTGGCGCTTTCTGACTTCTTGTTGTAACAACATTAATTTTTTCTTGGTTTTTTGGATTTGCCACAGTTGAGCTTGGAAGAGTACCTTGTGCTTGTGGAGTGAGATGTTGTGCTATCTGACTCATTTGAATTTCCAGATTCTTGATTGAAGCGCTGGTGTTCCTCAGATTGCTCCTAGTTTCTTCTTGGAATTGAGAGTTTTGAGCTGCCATTTTTTCAATAGCGATCTCCCAATCTTCTTTCTTCGGTACCTGTTGTTGAAATTGTTGTTGACCTTGAGTTTGGAACTGTTGTGGATGGTGCTGGAATTGTTGTTGGTATGGTGGTTGTTGTGGAGGTATGTATTGATGTGGCTGTGGTTGATATTGTTGAGTCTGAGGTTGATATGGTTGTTGGCCTTGAACCGGCTTCTGGACGTTTCCTTGCTGGTCTTTCCATGAGAAGTTCGGATGATTTTTCCACCCCGGATTATATGTGTTGGCGTAAGGATTATTCTGCCTCAACATATGAATCTGCTCAACCTGTTCTTGAGTTGCCACACAATGCATAGCAAAGTGCGGTCCACCACATATTTCACAAAGAACCGCTTTAACTGGTTCCACCTGTGCCACTGTCTGAGTTCCAATATTCATCTTTTTTAACCTTCTCTCTACCTCTGCAGCAATCTGATCCTCCATCTTAACAACCTGCTCTGGCAACTTCAAATCAATTTTGCCCTCCAGTTGGCTCATGGTTCGATCATACAACTCAAGATGCTCATTAGCAGCAATTGCCTCTATGATCCTTTTCATAACAGTGGCTGTAGCAAAATTGGTTGAACCACCAGCAGCGGTATCAATAAGCTGCTTTGTCTTAAGTCGCAAACCATTCACGAAATTCTGCATCTGCTCGGTAGCGTCCATGTTATGAGTAGGACATGCAGTCAAACACCTTTTGAACCTCTTGTATGCATCCCCCAATGATTCCCCCTCTTTTTGTTTGAAATTTACGATATCATATCTTTTTCGGATGAACACCGAAGCAGGAAAATATTCATTGAGGAATGCTGTTTCCATCTCTTGCCATGTCGTGATACTTGCAGCTGGAAGTGAGTAAAACCATTCTTCTGCATCTTCGGATAAAGTAAATGGGAACATCACGAGTCTCTTGGCTTCTTCAGAATGGCCTTCAATCTTCAATGATGTTGTTGTGGTGAGGAATCTTTGTACATGCTTATTTGCATCTTCATTGATTCTTCCCGCAAACGGCTTGCTCTCCAACTGTCGGATAGTTGAAGGATGGAGTTGGAAGTGTGCCACATTGACCGGTTGGTTTACGATGGTCATTCTTCCAAGCGGGGCATTAGCCCTTCCATAGTCTCCTAAAAGTCTCTCGGGAGGAGGTGGATCCGCTGCCATAGGTTCTGATTCAGACTCTGAATGCTCGGACGGAATAGATAGTCCTTCTTCGTCTTCCGATTCTGAAACTATAGGTGATCCCTCTTTCGATGCCAGTCTTTTCCGCTTAACTTCTCGTAGTCGTGCTCGCAATGTTCTTTCTGGTTCTGCGTCAAAAAGAAGTTCAGCTGAGGCCTTACCTCGCATACAAGATTAGACAATGCTTAATTGGAAGCACAAATAATAACAAAAATTAAATCAAAATACAAATTGCAGAAAAATAGAATTTTAGTTGCAGAGCAACAAAATTTCAATTGACTTATTAATCACTTATATTATGGCAATCCCCGGCAACGGCGCCAAAAACTTGATCGGAAAAATAGCAAGTGTACTACTTTCTACCGATGTAGTTATTAAAGTGGAGATTATCCAAGTATCGATCTCGAGGACTGCTGTGGTAATATAAGTGAGAATTATAATTCAATTGAACAAAAAGCACATGGGGTTGATTTGGTTGGTTGATTAAAGATTACAATAATTTGAAATAAGCAATATTTAAAACTGGACTTTGCAAAAAGTAAGAGAAGACATGCTAGGGTAGATGTATGAACCGCCTTTTAATTCATGTAACCGCTATTTCATGAAAGATTCGTTAATATGATTAAGTATCGATTCTCAATAGTTATTTTCCCTAATTCCTTAGCGGAAAATCATTTGATACTCAAATTATGTTTTAATTCCTTAACAACTCAATTTTGCATCAAGAACCGTATGCACATAAACAAGAATAGACGATCACTATAGTTAAACCCTCATTCCTAAGCAATTTACTGATAGTGTTATTATTCAAAAAGCGTTAAAGTGGTTTGTCCGACCTAACCTTAACCATATATCAAAAATCTATTTTCCAATAGAAAGAAGCATTAGACACTTTGAATATAAACTTAAATCATAAAACTTCAAAGTCATAAAACAGCGGTAATTCGATTCATTACATAAAAGCGATTCAGGGACATCCCCCTAACATAAATATGTTTAGCTACTCATAGTAATTAGGAAAACTACAAAGATAATAGTAAACATTACAAGAGATGAGGATTGCTTCAATCTTCAATTGCTTCCGCTCTTGAAGATCTCCCTTTTCCAAACCCTTGATTGCCTTCTCTCCTTCGTAGAAATCTCCAATATGATCCAAGATACCTCAATCCTTCTCAGAATTAGGTTTTAGTACTGCTGATTCAAGTTCAAAACGTGCGAAAAGTCCACTCTACCCTTAATGAACTCGGAGCCCTAAAAAATAGAAAATTGGAAAAATTGCTCGCGCCTGCCAACACGGGCCGTGTCCTGTGACACGGGCACCCGTGTTGGCCTTCTGTCACTGCCCAAAGTTATTTTTCTTCCCAGGCTTCCTGACACGGGCCGTGTCCTGTGACACGGGTACCCGTGTCAGACCACTGATTTCTCCATTCTTTTGTTCCTTCTCCTGCTTCCTGACACTGGCCGTGTCCTGTGACACTGGTACCCGTGTCAGGCCACTGTATGCACCAAATCTTCATTTTTTCTTCGATTCATCTTTGTTCAGCCCTGCATTCTTCTCATGGACTTAAACGCATAAACCTGAAACACAATCACTACCAAAAACAAGCATCAAAGCATCTTAAAAACATGAGTTCTTAGCATCAAAACAAAACACACAACTTAAACGAAACTTTCAAAATAAGAACGAAAACTATAAAAGACGGGCCATTGTGTTACCGAATTGACGAGATTTATGCCAAGAGATTGATGAAAACACCATACAAATTGGTGACCGATCAGTAGTCACTCAATGATTGCAGGTTAGTAACCTTTGGGATCAGGGCGATGAAAGATGCTGAGACAGCTTTTGGAAGATTTGCCTTATTGTAGAATTCAGAAACAAAAGCAAAGATGTCACCTGAGAGAGAGTTCCAACACTTGCGAATGAAGCTAAAATTATAACCATCAGGCCCTGGGCATTTGTTACCGTCGAATTCCCAAACGACATCTCGCACTTCCTCCATCGTGAAATGTTCCTCTAATTCCAAAGCCTCCAAAGTATCAAGTTGAGTGAAGAGCATTCCATCCAACGTTGGCCTTCTTATAACCGATTCCTTGTATTTAGATTCAAAGAAGTGTTTGACTGCATCCTTTACACCTACGACATCGCTCACACTGCCATAACCGTGTCAATTGAAGCTAGAAAATTCCTCCTATACCTTAACTTGATAGAATTATGAAAGAAACGTGTGTTTAGATCACCCTCTCTGCACCAAGAGACTCTTGATTTCTGCTTCAGGAGGCATTCACGCCTCTGTAAATTGCTCCAAAAAGAACCCGATGCCTCACGATGTTTCCGAGCCAAATCCTCCAACGCTGCTGAGATACTTACTGCCCCTAGAGCACCATTAGACTCAAGAAAGGTTACAAATTTGTCATCACAAACATTTAGTTCTTTAACCGCATCCTGTACTCGTAGATCAATCCACCCAAAAGTGTTTACATTCTAGCTCCTCAAGCTCTCCTTAAGACATCTGAATTTCTCTTTGACAACAAAAGCACAAGAGCCTTTGATCCTTAAAGCCTTCCATTCTTTATCAACAAATTCGACCAAACCCGGATGCTCCGGCCATGTGTTCAGAGTTCTAAACGGTTTTGGTCCCCAGTTTTGCGAGTTACAATCCAGCCAAATCGGACTATGGTCCGAAATATCCTTACGACCAACCACCTGACAGTCAGCACACAAAAGAGACACCATGCCATCCGATAGGAGAAACCTGTCAATTCTTCTCATTGCACCACCTACACCTCCCTTACACCAAGTAAATTTCCTGTGGCTAGTTGGAAGATCAATGAGGTTCATTAGGCCAATGAAGTCGTTGAACTCGTGTGAATCCTGAGACCTTTGAGAATTACTGCGGCCAATATGCTCTGAAGGAAATCTAACCGTATTGAAATCGCCCCCAAGACACCATTCCCCTCCACCCCACTTACTTCTGAGAGATAACAGATCTTCCCACAACTTTCGCTTGGATAAAAGGTCACAGGGCGAATAGACGTTAACAAAGAAACATTGCTTACCACCAAAATTACCACATATTCCTATCAAACCTGTACCACCAAAGCTAAAAACCGGAGAAAAAACATCCATCTTCCACATGATTAGCAGCCCCCCTGACTGCCCTCTAGAATCGTGCGCAGACCACTCGACACCACAATCACTCCATAAGGAATTTACAATTTTACCTGATATTGACTTAATCTTGGTTTCTTGTAGAAAACATAAATCCGCCTTACCCTTCATAAGACACTCCTTAATCCGTCTTTGCTTCAACGGATTACCGCCACCCCTAATGTTGTAAGAGACAATATTCATTGAGACCTTTGATTTTGTTGCGCCAACTGAGCCATACGCCCGTCACAATCCCTTTTTTCCATGGCCCTTATTTGATCGACATACACCTCATCTTCTTCATCCCCAACAATCCCCAATTTTGAGATAGCTTTCCACAGTTTTGAGGCTGTATCTCTCTTTTCCTCCTCTCTGAATCTTCTATTGCCCATTTCCAAAGCTGAGTCGTTGATTGAATCGCAGTAGTGAATGTAAGACCCCGAGTCAGAATGCAAAGATGGGGTGTTTGGAATCTCGGTGTTTGGATTTGCTAGAAGAGGGGAAGAAACCTGAATGGAATCCTCAGAGGTTGTTGCCACACTCTTTTTGGATAACGCTTGGGCTTTGCTTGGGAGCGATTTTTTTTCTTTGAAAGGGGTGGGCCAGCTCTCAACATTTGGCCCAAAAATAAACCACCCTTAAGCCCACAAGACTTTTTTCTCTTAGTGGGCCTTCTACTATAACTGCTAGAGCCCCTTGAAGTGCCCTTCCCCTTTGCCAATACAGTTTCTACCACCGTTGGACCTTTTTCCTCTGCTGCAACATTAATAACCTGAGCCAATGAATTAAATGCACCAACAATCCTAGGTGTATCAGACATTTGAATTGTCTTATCTAATTGGCTAGGATTTTCCTGAGGCAGTGGTAAGAGTGGTTCCTTAACACCAAAAAGAACATTTTCAACCTCCTCGATAATTGGGAAAGAGTCTGCCACTATACTACCAACCGAATCATGAAGAGACCCTACATCCTTTTCACGCAAAGCAACGTCCCCATCCGCCGCCGCCTTGAAAGCCGAGATATCAACTGGCTCCCAACTCCAAGCAGATTCAATATCGTCTGATTCCGATGAAGAATTTTGGCTCTGCGGAGCCCTTGAGAAATTTTCCGGCAGCACTATTCTCAAAGGTCCCTGAGAATCCTCTATGATCTTGATGGAATAAGCCTCCCCATTCACACCAATATTGAACGTTTCATTCAGCACCACATTGCCACCTTTTTACTACTCATGCACACAGACCAAGCCTCTTCAACAATCAGCGAGAAAACTATCCTATCAGCCGAATTAATGACTTCCCAATTGTTTTACTAACTCTTTCTGTCACATGTACATAACTCCTCCTGCTTAATAAGATGATTTTATGAATTTTCTCTTCAAGATTAGAGCAAACAAAGGCGGTCTATAAAGCTCAAAAATCATAATTTTTTAGTACAAAATCTAAATTGAAACTATTATAATAATAATAATAATAATAAATTAATAAAAAATTGATTTAAACTTTGATAAAAATAACAAATGTGTTATAAGATATTAGATATAATTTATAGGAAATAAATGTAAAGAAGACTGCAAAATTATCTAATGCCTAAAGCTTAACTATAGTTTCCTCTATTTTGAATTAAGGCCAAATTATTTCTAGGGTCCTTTTAAGTTATTTAATTGTAACGATTTGGTTCTTTATCTTATTTTTACTACAAAAAGGTCATTTAAGTTAACTAACGTCGTCAGCGTTGCTCTTCCTCACAAATTCTATTAAAAAAAAGGATGATGTGTCACTCAAGTTGCTCACGTGTCCACTCCTATTTGCTGACTATGTATTTCTTTTATTATGAAAATAGTTGAAGCGTTTTAATACATCCTACAATAGATTATCACACCATAATCTCAAATTAGTTAACGTTAGAGCTACTTGGAGACTACGCAGAAGGTGACGCTACTTGGATAAGCTACTTGGAGACGACGACACTGAAGGTGACGCAAGGGCAACAATGAGGTACGTTTCACATTTTCTAAAGTAATTGTTGCTGAACGTGTGTCTGTTGTTGATAGTAGCAATGTTAGGGTTCGATGCTCATTAGGTTGTTGGGTCTGTATGTTGGTGATGTTCTTAGGTCAAAATGGATATGGACACCTCAGCAACGTTAGTGACAAATCATCCTTTTTAGAACGGAACTTGTGAGGAAGGGCATCGATGAAGCTGTTAGGTAACTTAAAGGACCATTTTGTAGAAAAAAACATAAAGGACCAAGTCGTTAAAATTAAATAACTTAAAGGATCCTAGAAGTAATTTAGCCTTAAATTACTTTTAGGAGTAACTTTTACAATTGGTATAAATTACCATTACTCTGTTCCAACACTAATTAGTGTTCTCTTGATGTAAGGGTTGCACCCCTAGTGCGATTCATATATTCATTGCTTATTTAAAAAAAAAAAAACTTAAATTAAATAAGTGTAAATTAATCCCTGACAAAAATATTTGTTTAATGTAAATGAATCGTTAATATTTATAAATAAAAACTTTTTAAAATACTTGAAGCTTAAAATTTTGAAACTTGACAATTGAATTAGTTTATTAATTGATTTTTTTAACAATTCAGTTTATATATTATTTGAATTAACTTATTTAAAAACTTTAAACTTTTGAAAAAGTATTGTTACCAAATAATTTTTTTTAAAGCATGTGATCTTATAAATTTGTAAGCCAAAAATTATAAACTAAAAATAGTATTGTTAAATGCTTTATATGTAGAAAGATTTAAATTATGTTTTATTTAAAATAAAAATGTATTTATTCTTTATTTATTATTGTATCTAGCTAGCTTTTGTAATTGGAAGATTTTCCTATCAAAACTATAAATTAGGATTTTCTACGATAAAAAAGTAAAAACACTAAAAAGTTAAGAGAATTAAAATATATAAAATAAACATTATTCATTTTATTCATTTGATTGATAAATCTTCTAATTGTCATAGACACTACATATATAATATTCTTAATGGATAAATAACTAAAAGTCTAAAAAACTATTATAAATTCAAAATATTTTAAAAATATTCTTAAAAAAATATAATAACATCTAATATATTAAAATACTAATAAAATTGAATTATTCTATTAAACTCCCTATGAAGTGTTTATTTCATTTACATTTACATTTACATTTACATGCACACTAACATTTTGCTTTGAAGTTTTAATACTAAGAATAAACATAATTTTTAAAATATGAATATAGTTAATTATATAAATAATTTTACTAGGGAAAATCAAAACAAAAATAAAAAAATAATGAATTTTTTCGACAAAATAAATTCATACTTACATGTAGGGGTGGCAAAACGGGCCGTGGTCCGCCGGGCCGCCCGCGCACCCGCCAAAAAATGGCGGGTTGGGTTGGGAATTTAGGCTCGCCGCTCGCCAAAGCCCGCCCCGCCAAAACCCGCCGCCCGCCATGCCCGCCCCGCCAATGCCCGCCGCCCGCAAAAGCCCGCCCCTCCTCCAAAATTCCCTCTTTTTTAGTTAATTCTAGTAATTTCAATTCTTAATGGTTTATTTTATATATTTATTTGTAAATATATGTAATATTATTTTAAGTAAAATTTGTTAAAAAGTTGCTTTTATAAAAAATTGTTTTAAAAAATAAGTGAAAAATTTAATTAAGAGGTAAAAAAAATTATTAATCTATTAAAAAAATGAAGAAAAAAAATATAAATTAAAATAGGCGGGCAAGCCCGCCGCCCACCAACCCGCCATCTTGGCGGGGCGGGCATGATTTTTATGCCCATTACACTTGGCGGGCATGCCCGCCCCGCTCATTTTTTGGCGGGCTTAAGGCGGGGCGGGCGGCGGGGCGGGGCGGGCGGCCCGTTTTGCCACCCCTACTTACATGCATAGGACTACAAGTACTGGTTGTTTTTGGTCCACCTGAAATGCTGTCATGTGGATATTTTTTATAAATTTGACTTATTATAAAAAATGACAAAAGAAAATGATAGCAGTAAGTAGAAGTTGGAGGATAAGTTGCGTGTCTTATCAAAAAAAAAATCAACGACGAATTAATGAGTTCGTATAGTACATTCTGACATTTATTACTCAAATATCTTTGTGGTGACCAAATATCTACATTCAAACTAGCTACCATTATTGAGTCAAAAATAACTAGCTACCATAAGAAATCACATTTTCTGTTTTTCATTCATTTAAAGTTTGTGCTTCTATATTTTCAATACATTTCACTATGGAGGTTTTAGCATTTGGCATTGGTTTCTTCTAGATTTTAATGTATGAAGTGGGGACTGTACGTGTAGGGTAGCAAAAGTTATGATACGCGGCAAAAAAATAATTTCTCTATTAAGTAAAAATTACATGAAATCAGTTAATGTTAGAAGTCGGATACTGATAATAATAATTAAAAAAAAACTTATATCAAGGGCTGAATTTAAATTCGAACAATGATATTCAATCTAACAATAATTTTTTTTTTATACTTGAGTTAAAACTTGTCAATAGTTACTCCTTTTTTATTTGTTATATGTTGTTTTAATATTTTTATGAATATTAAATATTTTAATTGATTTTATATAAAAGAATTATAATTTATTTTATAAAAGTATTCTACAATAATAAAAGATAAATTAAAAGTAAAGTAATAAATATTCGAAAGTATAATAGAAAAAATGTTATAGATGATTTATTGAGTTTAAATTAATATAGTTTTTATTTTTATATATAGTAAAAAATAATTGATGAATTTTGTTATATATATTGTTTTTAAATTCAAGATAAAATTAGATATAAATTGTTTTTAATTTTTTTTTCATAATCAATAACCAATTAAAAAAACTAATATGTTTGTGATTTTTGAATGAATATGAAATGATTTTTTATTTATACTTAGTCACAAATGAGATAATGTTATTATGTTTTAAGTTACATTTAGATTGATAGACAGGAATGAAGTGTAACATAATGACATATGATTAAACTAAGCGGTTGAGCTCCATTGACAAGGAGTCCCGTCTAAGGACGTATTCGAGAAATACCGAATTCGATTCTCAGGTGGAACAATTTTACTTGGCCAGTGCGCATGCCTCTACGCACGAGACGGATTAGTGGCCCACCTGTGGTGGGTCGAAACCGGTGCGAATAGAAAAAAAAATACATATGATTAAATGAATTTTTTGTATATATTTTATAATTTGATAAGACAGAATTTAATAAATTAGTTAATTTTATTGTTAACACCTCAAACTAAAAAAATAAAAATTAAATTATTTAATAAAATAAAATAAATTTTATCATATTTCATTTCACTTCATCTATTATTTACAATCTCAATAATAAAATCTAATTATATTTTACTTCATTCTATTTTTTTATTCCATCAGATTCTATCACTAAAAAAATTCTTAAAGCTTTGAATTATATTTAGTCTACATTTAATAATTTCGATATTCTCTGATCCAATCTCTAAGAAAATAAAATAATAAAATAGATGTAAGAGAATATGAGATGTTCAAATACTATGGTTGTTATATCAATTTCCTAGAGTATTTAAGACTCGCTAAAATGTCAGTGCATGCACACAATTGCAACACATGAGAGCTACCACTTGAGAATCTACTCGAGATCTACTCCATAGTTTTTCTATAAATTTTTCTGTTCATTCAAACACAAATACACAATTGCATCTCATTTTAATACCTCTTTTACTTAACTTTTTAAAGTGTTTAAATAATGCATACATTTTTTTTAACTAATATTTGTCATTTAAACGATAGAAGACTCCTATTCAAATTACCAGCAAAATCATAGATTGCCAAAAGGAAAACATAGTAACAATCATGATCATTATAGTCAAATCTGAAAAAGTAATGTTTGGCTTTGGCCAGACAACAGAAGCAAACTTTAATAGAAACTCAAGGCCTCACTTGGCCATATTCACATACTAGTAACTATCACTTTCACTCCCATCCATATCCATGAATATGAGCCTATTAACAAACCTAAGGTCACTGTGAAATAAAAAACAAACCTAAAGTCACCGACGCAGCACTATCTTATGCAACCACTTAATTAATTCCATGATGAAAATGTTTCTATTATATATCTTCCTGTCAATAAATTTAAGAAATATTTTTTTATTTATATTACTGACAAAAAAGAGTACTATGTGAAATTGTGAATACTATACAGTACTAAGACAGAAATTGTATAATAATACAAAAACAATAATAATTTATTTATGACAACACATGAAAATCTATTTCATTCTATTTCATTGTCAAGTTGTAAACTATTACATTACTCACTGCCAAGAAAAAGGTGAAAATAGTACAAAGATTTATCTCACTGGCTGTACAATACTGCAATACAACAAGCACTAGCCATATATAGCAAGCCAAGCCATGAGTGACTCCAGCGCCAACTTCCCAATGACAAGCTGCCATATTACACACAACTAAATTATAGCTAATTCCAAATGCGACCATATCAACATTATCGCATCAAAAACCATCAGAAATCCACAGTTAAGCATATCTGAGCTATAATCATATTCATAGTAAGATGGGGACATCATGAGAAGTATTTCTTTTGTACCTCATCTCATTTTAAACAAAAATAAAATCATAACTTGCTTCTATAAAAGAAAAAAATAAAAAGTAAATATTGATATGGGCTGGGCCGGGCCGGGCTAGGTTTCAAGAGCAAAAGGTGTTTCTAGAAGGTCATACGGGTCCCACAAAGCATCCAAAGGGCAAGGATGTTTTGCATCAAGCCTGGCCCACGGTTTACCCTTTCCACTCCAATGCATAAGACTAACGGGCCCAGGATGCAAGCCTCTACAAAGCCCACGGAAATTATCACCGCCGAGCCCATGCTGATTCCACCGGTGATCAACCGGAACTATTTTCCCGGCGAAAACAAGCAAAAACGGCGGCAACGAACCAAGCTCATAGATCCTCATTCTCTTCTGAAGCTCCATCCATTCCTGAATCTGCTCCGTATATCCTCCATCCCTCCATCTCTCCAAATCAATAACCATTACTCCGGTGTTGAAGTAACAAGCCTTCCGGTTCGCAAACGTCATCGAAAGCGAAGGATTCGACCAAAACGTCGGCGTAAAATAGATACTGAAATTCGCGTTACAGTACTCCGGTGCAGCCAAAACAGCCTCATTCGTAAACGGCGTCGCAGCAAGTTTCGCAATGTCGTCAATGAGGATCAGATCGGAGTCAAGGTAAACGATCTTCCGAACACAATCAGGAAGAAGGTTAGCCATGTAATTTCGCGCGTAGTTGAGAGGACAATCGAGTGCCGAACGGATTGAAGTTGAGATTAAACCGGCAACAGTAGCATCATCGAAGGGGTATATTTGGAATTTTAAATAAGGAAACGAGTTCGTGAGTGTAGTGTTGAGAATAACTGTGGAGGTTTTGGATTTCGATGCGGCGGTGACGAAATGGAAGATGATGTTTTCCGGACATGAAGAGTGTTGAAGAACGGAGAGAATCGCGGCCATGGAGCCGCGGAGGTATTTTACGTCGAGTGTCATTGCGACGTGGACGGCTTCGTCGGAGCACGTGCCGTCGGTGGGTTGTGAGGGGCAGTTTGGGGAATTGTAAAATTTAGGTGCTTGTTTGAAGCGTTGAGTAGTGGTGGTGGTTGTGGTGGTTGATGTGGTGCATGTGACATGATGATGATGATGAATAGAGAAGAGGAATGAGAGAAAAATAGTGATGACCATGGGTGTTACCATGGTTTATGGTTATGGTAATATAAGTGATGACTTAATTATTTATATATGAAATGGACTTGAGGTTTTTGATGAGAAAGAGAAGAAGGTTATTTGAAAAAACTCTATGGCAGAGTCATTAGTCAATGATATTTTCTCTTTGGTTGATGTCCCTGGTTCAGTGTAATGTTCACACGGAAATTTATTATTATTACAGGATGTACTGATTATTTTATTTAATATTGATAATTATGAGCTTAGGCCAATTATCCGTAATTAATAACTATTACTCCTTTATTTTAGGTTAACTATTTGGAGTTTAAATTCATATACTTTCCCCCTCCCCTTATTATCACAGTCATTCAGTCAATGTATATATAGAGAATGTACTTTAATTGAAATAAAATAAGGTGAACACGCGATCTTCTAAAAATTGGTTCAGTGTATACTCATAATTTAATTATTTAATATATGATGAACAATTTTTTATAATTGATACTATTAAATGCTATAAAAAAAGTAAACTAGTTTTCAACAATGAATAAACTTATTTAAGAAATAATATAAAATTTTAACAAGAAAAATAACATATACAGGTCAGCCAAATAGCCCAATAAGATCGTTCAAATTCAAAGGTACAATTTGAGTTTCATATATTTAAAGATGACGAATAAGTAAACGCTCATCAAGAGGCCGCATGCCAAAATCTAACACTACTTTCATGATATTCCCTAGAATCAATCCAACAACCTCTCCTATTCTATGCAGCATTCGTCGAGGACAGTTTCAATCATTACTCAAACACGATCATTTTATTCTTGCAATTTGTATCTCTCTGACCTCATTGATTTGAGCAGTTGTAACCTTGCAGGTACACTCAACCCACTAGAGACACTTGTCGCAAAATCATAGAGCTTCTAAGACGTCCTTCAGCAACATCTCACCAAATTTCATGTTCCATGCCCGAATAATGACATCATTTGTGAAAATATTTTCTTGATTATCAAGAAATCTTGCAACGAGTTTATCCAATTTTTTCCATTGTGCCACCACAATCGTTTTTGTTAACCAATATCATCACTCCGTGCTTTCATAACCGTCGACAATGGTTGCTTCCAAACCAACCCAACCTCTTTTACTTAATCACATCTCGTCATTTTTTTTGATAATTAGAGGGTTATCTTTTGTGAAGGAATCAGCCAAGAAAGCCACAAAGAGACGGGCTTCAGGACAGAAGATGAAATATGAAGAAGGGAGATCAGAAGACGAAAGACCCATTCTAGTGTTTCAAGACAATGAAATGGTAGGCGATATCCCTAACAAAATAATCTATTAATGGTAATAGTCATGATAGCCAATTATTAAATGTCAAGAATCCACAGGGGAAGTTCTTGCTGTAACACCCCCAAATCTATACTACTCAAATAAAGCATATATTTGCATACATTAGAGTGAATAAGCATGCATCTCATGAGGGCACTACACACATTTACCAAAAATAACACTCTAACATGCTATGGTCACATACAAGTAACACGGAATTAAGGATTAAAAAAAACGAACATGCAAAATCACAGCGGAATAATTAACTCATCAAGAAAATGGTAAACTCGGATGATTCCCATACATCATCCACCGTATCACAATATCTTGGCTCAAGGCCACACATCAAAATATAACATATCCAAATAGGAATTACATATGAGTAATACAATATCTCATAACATCAATTCAAAGATATTAAACCCAAAATCCCAAGTGTTACATTGACCAGAGTACAATATGATTACCTAGTCAAGACACATTACAAGAGATCTAAACCTCCAAGCTAAGCCTCCTCCGAAGCACCACTATCTTTGGTACCTAATCGATGTCGCATAGAACATCATTCCAACAGAAGGGTGAAAATTCACATCATCATAAAAATATGTGAAAATAAGCAATGCATAACATACATATATAAGAATTAGTCACACCTTGCATAGTCATGTAAATAGCATTTCTCAAGTCTATTTCACATACTCAAATATGCAACAAAGCTCAACATATCATCCACACAATTATTCACAAATCACATCATCACATAACATTCACGCAATTATATGTATGTGACTCGACAACAACATAATGCAACTCATGCATGTGGTACCAACTTTGTTATCCTTTACGGACATATCGGGTCCATCTCCTAGACAGATAACTTGCAAAAGCCCGTTCTCTAAGCTTTCAAGCCCCCTCTCTGAACTTAGGACAAGTCACTATTCTCCGCGAGAACTAACACCTATTGCCTATTGACACAAATGATGCATGTACAACTCAACAACAACATATGCAAATTAAGACCATCTCTCAATCTTAATATTATACGC
Source organism: Vicia villosa (assembly GCF_029867415.1). Classification (NCBI taxonomy): domain Eukaryota; kingdom Viridiplantae; phylum Streptophyta; class Magnoliopsida; order Fabales; family Fabaceae; genus Vicia; species Vicia villosa. The sequence continues at coordinate 131,800,242 of NC_081181.1, read as the reverse complement.
ATACCACAATAATCCAACTCGTATGAATTATTCACCAAAATTTGCATAACATGCATCAAATAATCATTCTTAACAAAGAGCATCCAAATAGCATATATTCATTGCACACATCATGAATCATATACAATATACCAACATGATATTAATCACAACTCAACAAGTCATACACGTAATTACATATTATTCACACAACAACATCATAATTAAGTCGTTGAGTGCTAACAATTATAGATCTATCACAAAGATAATTACATTAGCTTCCTAATGCTTCGAATGGCACATAAAACGAAGTTACGGATCAAAAGTTGTGAATTTTAGAATTTTTGCAAAATAGGGCTTATTCGCCCGGCGAAGGAAATGGCTCTCTCGATGCTCTATTACAGAAACATGTTCACCAAAAACCCCCTCTCGCCCGCTGGTCTTTCCCGGCAAAGGATCACAAGTGAACGCTCACCCGGCGAAGCAAAACGCTCGCCCGACGGCTCGCACCTGAACCAGAAAAATCTGTGCGTTTCTCAGCACCTCCAACACTAACCCAATCCGACTTTCACATGTTATAGGTTCTAAATACACCAAGTTAACACCAGATTCCATTATACAGTGACAACCTAATGTATTGATCATTATGGGTACAAAACCTAACACATGATTTCACCTATTTCATCATCAAATCCAAATTTTATGTCAAAACTCAAACTATCCAAAACCCCATAAATTGGAACACCCAATTCTAAACATGTATCATATTCATTGCATAGAATCACAAAGAATCATAACAATGGGAAGTCAAACCCATACCTTGAAGAATCTCTTTCTTCTTCTAGTACCAAACTTCCTCTTTTCCCTTCTCTTCCTTTCTTCTCTTCTTTCTCTCCAAAATGATATTCTATTCTTACTACAATAAAACTCTAACTTAGTATTATGTTATTTTGGACTTAACCCACCAAAACCACTATTTAGGCCCAACTAGTTATCTCTCTCCAATAATTAAATTAACCTAAATAGCACAAATACACATATGATTAAATAATTAAATAATTATAATACCACATAATAATTAAATAAATTAATAAAAATAACAAATAAAATAATTAATAAAATAGCTAGTAAAAATCGGGATGTTACACTTGCGATATCGTGTATGTCAGTCTCTTCGAAAAATTGGGATTGAAAATGGGAAGATTATCACCTTACAAGGACACTGATCTACACGTGTTCTATGACTTTGTAACAAAATCTTGGGGAAATATAGAGTTGAAGGTTTCTTTTGGAGAAGGAAGAGACATGAGGATGGTAGACGTGCAATTCTTGGCAATCCCCTATGAAAGTGTCTACAATTATATCCTACGAAGACCCATCTCCACAGCCTTGAAATTGTCGCTTCTACCATCCACATAAAGATGAAATACCAAAACATTTATGACAAAACGATTATCATCCATGTGGACTTAGGTAGAGCCTAAATGATACAAGACACACTACTAAAAGATACAACTGAAATAACCCTTTTGTAATAAAGGAAAGTGAAAAAGCTTGGCCTTTCCAATCAGAGCTGGTTGGACATCAACATCATTGATTTTTGTATGTGTTTGGATGAAACCATGATGGTTGACAAGCACGACCTCCAAATCGAGGGAAGAATGAAGATCCCAAGTCCAATTCCAGATGATAAATTCATTATCGTCTAGGTCGACAAAAATTCAGCCATAATAGTAAAGATAGGAGTCGACCTTCCCGACTCCGTGAAAAGAGACATCATCAAGGGCCTTAAAGCTAATGCCAATATTTTTGCTTTTTCCCGTTCTCGAAATCAACCCCATCGTAGCATGTCATCAGTCGAACACCTACCCTTCTGTCTGGTATGCGGCCCAAAGGAGAAGACATTATCCTTTAAAAAACTAAGGCTATTAAGAACATCGTTCAGAGAATCTTTATAAATTTTGTTTTTATCCAATGTCATCCTAGTTAAGAAAGCATCATGTAATTTAGGTATGGCAAATAAATCTGGTCCCGCCCGCCCCACCCGCCCTGAATTTAACGGGCAAAACCTGATTTAATTGGGGGCGAGTATGGGGAAAACCCAGTTTTTAGTTACGGGGGCGAGGGAGGGGATGCTAGTACCCGCCCGCCCTTGCCTGTCTAATTTAATTTATTATTTTTATTTTTAATGATTTTATTACTCATTTACTCTTTCTTAATTTTAAAATATTATGTTTATTAGAATTATTATTTATTTTTTAAAAATATAAATTAAATACAAATATCAAGCATTATGATTATTCTTAAAATAATCAATTATATAGTTTAATTATTAATATTTATTGGTAATGAAAAAATATATTATATGCGGGGCGCGGAAACCCGTTCATCGTTGGGGTCGAGGGCGGGGAACTAACTATTAGCCCCAACCAGGTTTAGGATCGGAGGCGGGGCGGGGCTGGGTATGCTTAAACCCGCCCTAACCCGTTGCCATGCCTACATGTAATTGGAGGAAGTGTGTTTGACTACACATACCTCAACAAAGTATGTCCTAAAGGTTCACACATGTTACCTAGTATTGATAAACTAATAAATGATTCAGTCAAGTACAAGCTACTATCATTCATAAAGGCGTATTCCAAATACAATCAAATCCCCATGCACTAAGTAAACATAGACAAGACCACCTTCATGGTGGAAAACGATAATTATCAATATAACATCATGCCCTTTGGCATGAAAAATGTTGGTGTGATGTACCAAATAATGATGATTAAGATATTTAAAGAAGAAATTAGAGAGATATTAGAAGTATATGCAGATGATACGATCGCAAAATTGAGCAGAGAACAATTGCATAACGACCATCTCAATAATGTGTTCAATCGTATCTAGAAATATGACGTGGCACTTTACCTTGAAAGTGTAACTTTTGCATTATGTCCTAAAAGTTCTTGAGATTCTATTTAATATAAAGAGGTATCAAGGTCAACCCCAACAAATGTGACGTGATCATCAAGATTAAGACATCAACCATAAAGAAGAAGATAGCGAGGTTCGATGAAATGCTCACCGCTTTCAGTAAGTTCATTTCTAGATCATCCTAAAACTCATTTTCCTTTTACAAACTAGTGATGAAAGAAGTATACTTTTATTAGACCCAAGAATCTGAGCATACCTTTGCAATACTAAAAATCTTCATATCTATTGTTTTGGTTTTGTCTAGGCCCTTAGTAGGAAATACTTTGTTCCTTTTCTTGGCAGAGTTTATCATGATAGTAAGTGCAGTCCTTATCAGAATGGTGGGCAATTTGTAGAGCCTGATATATTTCATATTAAAAGTACTAGTCAGCCCCAAAATGTGCTATTAGGAAATTAAGAAAATCACTTTGGACTTAGTAATAGCTTTAAGGAAGTTTCAACTTTACTTCTTGGGACAAACACTTTAGTAGTTTGAACAGACAAACTTCTTAGGCATGTCCTCCATAGAATAAATTTAGTAGGATGAATGACAAAATGGTCAATCTAGATATCAGTGTTTGATATCTCTTTGGAGCTAAGTAATATCTAAGAGCTCAATTCTTCATAGATTTCATTGTAGAAATGATACTGGCCACATCAGAACCATGTCAAAATGGATCGTCTTCCTGATTGGGTGGTCAAAGTGTTGAGGAAATGAATAAGGGCTCATCCATGAGTGTAATAAAGGGTTGGTAATATGAGTATCCTCATGTTTCCAATTTCCTACAATTAACAATCAAGAGTATGAAGTGTTCATCGCGGACCTCACTCTAGCATCGCATATGGGAGCCGAAGAAGCCAAATACACACGGATTCATAGTTATTTGTCTCCTAAGTCAAAGGGGAGTCGCAAGCCATAGATCAATTAGTGCAGAAGTGCGTTACCATAATGAAAGAAAATTTGACCTTATTTATATCATATGAGATCCCCCATTTACCTTGAGAGCAAAATACGAGGGTGGATTTCATATCTAAGATTGCAAGCACAAGAAGGACATACATCATTTGTTCCTTCGTTCATGAGACAATAGACAAACCTAGCCTCGTCACATCAGTTTTGGTGGTGACTCTCAATAACGGTACCTTGTGCCTTTCATGGAAAACACTGGTAATAACATATATCAAGGTCGAAACCCTGCCGACTGAATGTGTTAAGGCTAACCTTATGAACAGAACAACATGTTTGTATTTGGTCATAGGAGGAAAGCTATCATAAGAGGCATGTCCACCCTTTTATTAAAATGTTTGGAAGAAGATAAAATCAAGTATGTTTTTGCTTAAGTCCACGAAGGCATATTCGGAAAAAATTTAGGAGGAAGAGCCCTCGCAAAAAAAAAATCAAAGTTGGATACTATTGGTCTTCGATGGTTCAAGATCCCAAAATTATGTTAAAGAGTTCAAACAATGTTAGAAACATGGGACATTCACATCGTCCATACACCTGATCTCAGCACCTTAACTACACCATGGCCATTATCTTAATGGGGCATGGATATCCTTGGCCCTTTTCCATTGGCTTAAGGGTGACTAAATTTTTTTATTATGTAGACTCTTTTACGAAATGGATTAAAGCGGGAGCCATAACAAAGATCACAACGGTCAATATTCAGAAATTCTTCATGAAGAGCTTCCTAGCAAGATAAAGAATTCCTCAATCTGTTATCATCGACATCAAGACCCAATTTATCGAAAATAACTAAATAGAATCTTTGAGGATCTCAAATTCAAGCCCTATTTCTCATAACTAGAACACCCCTAGAACAACGAGAAAACTGAAGGCTCCAACAAGGTACTGCTGAGAGGATTGAAGAGAAAACTCAAATGATCTAAAGGAAACTAGGTCAAAGAGCTCTCACATGTTCTCTAGGGATATTGGACTATGCATTATTCAACAATTGGAGAAACACCTTCAGGCTCACCTAAGGCATTGAGTTTGTTATCTCAGTCAAAGTAGGATAACTCAGTTGGAGAACAACACATATGGAAGTCATTGGATGAATTTCATGAAGTTGTGAGGTAAACAGAGTCCAATATGACATAAAGATGAGATGGTTTAGTAAGAAATACAAATAAAATGTGTTGAAAAATATGGGATATCATTGGGCACACAAAAATATGAAGAATCCAAAAGCGGTAGCAAGAACAAGCATGTGATATGCGTCCCCAATCTTGGGATAGTGAGGACTCTGATATACGTCTTGTAAGAAATATTTATAAATCTTGTTACTAATGAGTAAGATAAAATTAATCCATTCTTATCATTGCTCACTCTTGCACAGATTTTTGCATCACAGTAGATAATTGAACGATCCATTCTTATCATTGCTCACTCTTGCACAGATTTTTGCATTACAGTAGATAATTGAACGAAGAGGCAAGGAATTGTGTTATCTAAACAATAAGACATAAGTGGATCAAGTATCAAAATTAGAAGTCCAAATATGTATTATTGAATTTCATTCTTTTCAATGATTAGTTACTTAATATCATAATAATATGATGAAATTAAAAATATGAAAGTTTGGTTATACAATCTATGAGGATAGATAAAATGTCTTACAGATATCTATAATATAAGAAAATTAATGGTTGTGGAAAAGTCAAAAATACCCTTATTTGATTTTTTGCCACCACATTAAAATTGTGGTTTTTTGGTAGATAATTGAAGGAAGAGGCAAGGAATTGTGTTATCTAAACAATAAGACATAAGTGGATGAAGTATCAAAATTAGAAGTCCAAATATGTATTATTGAATTTCATTCTTTTCAATGATTAGTTACTTAATATCATAATAATATGATGAAATTAAAAATATGAAAGTTTGGTTATACAATCTATGAGAATAGATAAAATGTCTTACATATATCTATAATATAAGAAAATTAATGGTTGTGGAAAAGTCAAAAATACCCTTATTTGATTTTTTGCCACCACATTAAAATTGTGGTTTTTTGGTCTTTGCACCATAAAGTTCTTAATTTTATTATTAAAATAATGCAACTCTTATATTTTATCAAACTTATCAAATCTCTCTCCATTCTCTATTTATTTTTTCTCTTTCATCACTTTTTCACTTCTTTCTTCCATAAAAAAAAATCTATTATTGATATATATTTTTTTATATACGAAAAATGGTATTTATGATCGAAATATTTTTTTAGTCAAAAATGATATACGGGAAAAATTTATTCAAAAAATCTATTATTGATCTAAAGATTTTTTATATACGAAAATTTAATATTGATCGAAATATTTTTGTAAATGGTACATAAATAAAAATAATATTTATATATGGAAAAAATCTATTATTTACGGAAAATTGTATTTATGATCCAAATATTTTTATTTCAAAATAGTATACGGGAAAATAATCTACTATTGATATAAATATTTTTATATACGAAATTTACTATTGATCCAAATATTTTTGTAACTGATACCTAAACAAAAATGAGGTGAGGTCTGTATACGGGAAAAAAATTTATTATTGATCTACATATTTTTATATACGAGAAATGCTATTTATGATCAAATATTTTTGATCCAAAAATGGTATACGGGAAAAAAAATCTATTATTGATCTAAATATTTTTATACGAAAATTTAATATTGATCCAAATATTTTTGTAAATGATACCTAAATAAAAATAATATTTGTATTATTATTTACGAAAAATGTTATTTATGATCCAAATATTTTTTATTCAAAAATGGTATATGGGAAAAAAATCTACTATTGATGTAAATATTTTTATATACGAAATTTACTATTGATCATAATATTTTTGTAAATGATAGCTAAACAAACATGAAGTCTGTATACGGGAAAAAAATCTATTATTGACCTAAATATTTTTATATACGAGAAATGGTATTTATGATCAAATATTTTTGATCCAAAAATGGTATACAGGAAAAAATATAATATTGATCTAAATATTTTAATATACGAAAATTTAATATTGATCCAAATATTGTTGTAAATGATACCTAAACAAAAATAATATTTGTATACGGAAAAAAATCTATTATTAACGAAAAATGGTATTTATGACCCAAATATTTTTTATTCAAAAATGATATACGGGAAAAAATTTATTATTGATCTAAATATTTTTATATACAAAATTTACTATTGATCCAAATATTTTTGTAAATGATACCTAAACAAAAATGAAGTTTGTATACGGAAATAATATATTATTGATCTAAATATTTTTATAAACAAAAAATGATATTTATGGTTAAATATTTTTAATTCAAAAATGGTATACGGAAAAAAATCTATTATTGATCAAAATATTTTTATATACGAAATAATCAATTATTATCTAAATTTTTTAAATATTTTTATTTAAAATAAATGATATATCCAAATTCGCATAACCGAATAGAACCATGCGTATGCACGGGTTTGTTACTAGTTTCTTATTAAAATAAAAGAGAACACTTGTGTTTGATGGATGTTTGACTATACTAAAAAATAATGAGACATTTATAATAAAAATACACTTAATGAAAATAGGGTCGGCCCAATCAAAATAGAATTACCATGCTAATTTAAATAATGAGCCTAAACTAAAAATATATATATACAATTATCTACTTAATATAAATGTAAGGTTGTTATGATGGCAACCCTAGACAAAAACCCTAGCATTTGCTTATGTGTCATCTTCACATAGCCTCATGCTTATGTGTCTTCTCTACAAAATTCTATCTCCTAAAATTCTACCAATTAAATATAATAATAATAAAAATTATATTTAATCTTTAATGGACAACAAATTAATTTTTAAATTAACTCAAATTCATCCAAATTACTAACAATATTTTATTATTTAATATTTTGTAACTCTCAAATATATTTCAATTATAAAGTATAAAAATATTAGATAAAAAACTTTTATATGTATGTATTTTAATATTTATACTTTTAATAATATTTTATTATTTAATATTTTATAACTCTCAAATATATTCTAATTATAAAGTATACAAATATTAGATAAAAACTTTTATATGTATATATTTTTAACTTTAATATGTATGTATTTTCAATAATATTTTATTTTTTAAATTCTACCAATTAAATATAATAATAAGAATTATGTTTAATTTTTTATGGACAACAAATTAATTTTTACACTAACTCAAATTCTTCCAAATTACTCATCTAATGATAATAATAATAATATTTTATTATTTAATATTTTTTTACTCTCAAATATATTCCAATTATAAAGTATAAATATATTAGATAAAAAACTTATATATATATATATATATATATATATATATATATATATTTATATATATATATATAATTATGTTTATGTTTTAATAATATTTTATTATTTAATATTTTGTAACTCTCATATAAATTTAAAATTATAAAGTATAAAAATATTAGATATAAATACTTTTATATGTATATATTTTTTAACTTTTATATGTATGTATTTTTATTTTTATATCTTTAATAAAAATATTTAAATTTTACCAATTAAATATAATAATAATAATAATAATAATAATAATAATAATAATAATAATAAGAATTATATTTAATTTTTAATGGACAACAAATTAAATTTTACATCAACTATAATTCTTCCAAATTACTCATATAATGATAATAACAATATTTTATAATTTAATGTTTTGTAACTATCAAATATATTTCAAATATAAAATATAAAAATATTAGATGAAACACTTTTATACGTATGTATTTTAATGTTTATATTTTTAATAGTATTTTATTATTTAATATTTTGTAACTCTCAAATATAATCTACTTATAAAGTAAATATTAGATAAAAAAACTTTTATATGTATATATTTTTAAATTTTATATGTATGTATTTTCTATGTGTATATTTTATTATTTAATATTTTATGTGTTAAAATTATTTTTATACAAATGATTTTATTTGTATATTTAATATAATTATTTATATTTTTATACTTATAAAATTATGTGTTAAAATTATTTGTATAAAAATTATTTTATTTGTATAAATAATATAATTTATACAAACCCTAATTTAACTTTTTTAATTTGATCCTACATTAAATATAAATCATAATAAATAAATATGTTAAGAATAAATTTTCAAATTTAAAAAATATCAAGAACGAAAATTTAAATGAATTATAAAAATAAATATTAAATATTATACAGTTATATTAATAACAAAATTAGAATAATAATTAATGCATTAAATTACAATGTATAACTCCTATAATAAATTGTAATTAAAATTGAAAAGTATGTTTTTTATGTCATTTTATATTAAGAATACAATGAATATATTATACAATTATAATAATTACAACATTTAAATAATAGTTATTGCATAAAATTATTATGTATAACTCCCATAATCAATTGTAATAAAAATTAAAACCTACATTTTTATGCCATTAGTAATGACAAAAAACTAGACTTTTCTGTTACAATCAAATTAAAAATGATGATATAATTTGATTTGATACTACATTAAATATAAATAATATTATTAAGTATAATAATAATAATAATAATAATAATAATAATAATAATAATAATAATAATAATAATAAATATGAATATTAATAGTAAAAAGTAACTCCTTATGTTAAGAATAAATTTTCAAAATTAAGAACTAAAATTTATATTCAGAATACATTAAAATTAAACATTATACAATTATAATAATCACAAAATTAAAATAATAATTATTGCATAAAATTACTTTGTATAACTCCTATAATAAATTGTAATTAAAATTGAAACCTACATTTTCATGTTATTTTATATTAAAAATACAGAGAATGTTAAAAATTATACAATTATAATAATGAAAAAATTAAAATAATAATTATTGTATAAAATTATTTTGTATAACTCCTATAATCAATTGTAATAAAAATTGAAACCTACATTTTTATGTCATTAGTAATGACCAAAAAATTAGACTTTTCGATTCCAACAAAATTAAAAATGATGATTGACTATAAATATGTCTTTTCTTTAACATCTCCGCCTATATGAGAATGTTTTGATCAAAGAGATTGTACTTTGTAGGTGGAAGAAAATATTCTTATTCTGTATTTGTATTATGCATTTGTATCGCATTCATAGTTGTAATTTATAATTCTGTTTTTATTATATATTCGTATTATGGATTTGTATCTCATTCATAATTATAATTTATAACTCTTATCCATTCTAATTTATATATTTATATATAATGTCAAAATCTTGATTAAGTGTTATGTTTTATTTAGATAGTATAGATAATTTAGGTATGTTTTTATTGAGCATTGTATTTTATTTGGGGATGTAAATAATATATATCACACTTTTATGAATATATAAGTAGTTTCTAAAATAACACAGGTAAAGTAGATGATCGTCACCATGTGAAGTAAGTGGAGGAGCAACTACAAAATGATGAAAGTTAAAACAAGCTCAATTGTATGATATTTAAACAACATGCCAAAGCTTGGGATTAATTAAAAAATAAATTGTGTTTGATGGAATCTTTCATTAATCGTAATAAAATTGAGAAAATTTTATATGAAAAAGATAGGATAGTTAACGATTATTCTATTCATTTTTTATGTATATATAAAAGTCATTTTTTTATCATAATTATAATTTCATTATTTTTTGAATTTTTAGGTTGAATCACATTTTTATGAGAAAAAGGTGAGTTGATAAATCTCATTGGATTATAAGAATGAATTTTAGATTGAAAACGTGTATCATAGAATTAGACTAGAAAATTTCTTTGGCCACCTCCCTATGGGGGTCACCCCCAGCGAAAATACCAAAATACCCCTGCTTCGGAAGTTCATTTCCGAAAGCGTTTTTTTTTTGAAAAAATTGACTTATTTCGGAAGTTCATTTCCGAAAACATCATTTCGGAAGTGAACTTCCGAAATACTGCGATTTCTGCAGATTTATCAAAACACTCCCCCTCCCCCAATCATTTACCCTAAATCAAAACAAAAAGTGGCAAAGGCGAAAATTTGTGCAAACAGAATTCCAAAGCTGCATCAAGGCTCCAATCACACTGCTAAACAACATTCAAAAGCCCTCAATCCTAACACTTTGTAAGTTTTGAAATTTTTAGATCTATTATTCAAATGCATGTTATTTAGGGTTTTAATTGCATAAATGATATATGGTTATGTTGTTAGTAGTATTTAGGTTGTTTAGAAGCATTTTGATTTGGTTTGAAGTTTGGTTTAGGGGTCTGCCATGGAAGTTGCAGAAAAGTGCATCGCAGGGGTGTTTCGGAAGTTCATTTCCGAAAACACCTCCCTCCCAGTTTTCGGAAATGAACTTCCAAATTGTATCAGAAGTTCAAATTTTTTTGTTTTTTATTTTGTCTCGCATATTAATCGATTTCAACTGTTTACAGGAACATGTCAGACAACCAACAAGCACGCAGGACTGCGTCTTCTAAAGAGGGCGCTAAGGGAAGAAAGGGTTCTTCAAAGAAGGAGGTGAAAGAGGTGAAGGAGGTGAAGGAGGTGAAGGAGAAGAAGAAGCTTTTGACTGGTTCTGCTTCTCGTCCCCTGGGAGTCCATGGCTCGGACGCGCAGGCTCAGCCTTCAGGCATGATCAACGCTGATGGTTCTGATTCTGAGTGGGATGAAGATTGGTATAATTATCTTCATTCGGAGGAGTTCGCTCGTCGAGAAGAATAACGTGTTTTTATTTTGTTTGATGTGTATTTTGTAACGCTCGTCGGGCAGAATAACATGTTTTTGTTTTGTTTGACGTGTTTTGTTTTGTTTTGTTCGGATTTCAGATTGTATCGCACAATGTTTTTGTATTGGATTTATCATGTTAATAAAAATACGTACTACTATAAGTAACAAATGACGGAGGAGGTGTAACCGGGGCCGGAACATATGACGGAGGAGGTGGATGTCCGGAGGAAGAAGAACCGGAGGTACGTCCACCGCGAGACAAAGGAGCCAATCATTGTAAGCTATAGTTTATCATTATCATCTGGGGACGTCATTTCTAAAAAATCAAGATTAAAAATAATAAGATTTTTTTCCCAATTTTTTGTAATGACGTCCCCTGATGATAATGATAAATTATAGCTTACATTGATTGGCTCCTTTGTCTCGCGGTGGACGTACCTCCGGTTCTTCTTCCTCCGGACATCCACCTCCTCCGTCATATGTTCCGGCCCCGGTTACACCTCCTCCGTCATTTGTTACTTACAGTAGTACACCTTTTGAAATTTGGAAGCCTTTTTTTCTCCCCACCACTCTCTCATCCCCACCTACCCGTGTTCAACAATATGTAACTTTAATTTTATGTAATATTATCGTTGTAATCTTCACCCGATTAAATAAAGCGAATTGTTGTTGTTTTTCATTTTATTCTGTCCAGACATATTTTCGGAGGTTCATTTCCGAATTCTCCAAGGGGGTGCGTTCGGAGATGAACTTCCGAAACACCACATTTTCTGAAAATGTAACTTTATTTCGGAGATGCATCTCCGAAACCAATATTTTATATTAAAAAAAACACGTTTTCGGAAGTTCATTTCCGAAAACACCTTTTTTTCAAAAAAAAAGTACCGTTTCGGAAATGAACTTCCGAAACAAAGGGTAATGTTGTAAATTCACCAGGGGTGGGCAAGAAGGTTAGGAGGTGGGTGAAGAGACTAATATATTATTTGAGTTCTCTTTTTCATTGCTATAATTAATTGAAAGAATAAAAAATATATGAAATTTCAAATATGTTTTTTTTTATCTTTATTTTTCATTTATCTTTTTCAGTGATATATAAGAGATTTTCTCAATTAAACTTTTATTTTATATATATTATATGATATTACTATTAATTAATATACATGACTCTTTTTTGTGTTTGGTCAAATAAACTATATATGTATTATATTAAAATACAATATTAAAAATGAGAACTAAAATAAATACAAATAAAGTGATAAAATAAATATTAAAAATGAATTTAAAAATCATAAACATTTTCAGGATGACACATAAGGCAATCTCGGTTTCCCTCTCTTCAAGTTTATATATATTTTATTTAATTTAATTGTAAATTTATAGTGGTCGGAAGTTATTAAAATATTATCATCTAAAGATATTTACGCATTAAAATAATTAAATTTTTAAGATACAAACTAATCAATAAAATATAATGTAATTTCTAAATTATTTACAATTAAATTGATTTTTTATTATTCTGTAAAATTCAACATATTTTCAAATCTTATAATAAACTCATAATAATAGTTGTTTAAATAAATTCATTAGAAAGAAATCCTATAAATATTAACCGCGCGTTGCGCGGGTTATATACTAGTAATAATTAAAAATAACACATCAAAAATATAATTATATATCAATAAAAGATATTTAATTTAGTTATTTTGACTTTGATCAATCTCATTTTTTTAACGTATTGATTTTTTATCATATTATTTTTTTGATTTATTGGATTTTTTTATAATATTTTTTATGTTTATTAGTATTAATGTAAAAAAAATTGAACTTTTCAAGATTTGGGGGCCCTCCAAAATATGAGGCCCTGTGTTGTAGAGCTTGTTGCTCCTACACATGGTCGAGCCTGGTGAGAAATCATTGTTCCAAGGTTTTCTAATTATTGTTATCACAATATAAATAAACCAATATCTTTATCAATTTATTTAAGGGTTAAATATACTATATCTCCTACAATGTTAGCGAGTTTCAGTTTATCTCTTGTAAGTTTTTTTGATTCCTTTTATAATATTTAAATTCTGTTTATAAGGCTCCTTTGTTGACTAGTCAACCTAGAATCTTGACATTTGTTGACGTGGTAGTCCAAGTGTCATTTTATTTAATTTTTTAAAAAAATTACGTGGATTTTTAATTTTTTATTTTTAAACTTTTTTAATTGAAAGAAACAATAATTAAAAGAATAAAATAAAAAATCCACGTGAATTTAAAGTAAATAAATAAATAAAATGACACTAGGAATGTCTTGTTAGCAAATGTCAAGAAATCCACGAGAGGACGAGGAATGATTAGTTGAAAACGCCAAATGATATAACAGTTCCTTGAGTTTAAGGACAAGGAGACCTCCTAAAAAGAAAGATATAGGGAAGGAATGACTATTTTAATTGATCGATACTCATCCAAATGCAATTATAGTCATTATATAATATAATTCTCCCACCTCTTAATATTTGACTACTCTCCATTTGATATACTATTTTTATCACAAAATTTACATGTTTTCTCTCTACATGCGCAAATCACCTAAGTCTTTTTCCACAATCTTTTCTATTATATGTGCTACCCTAACACTCTCTCTAATGTTGACATTTCTAATCTTATCATGTCGAGTCTTACTATACATTCAACACAACATCCACATATCTATTGAGCTTACTTTATTCTCGTGTTGATTCTTAACCGTCCAACATTTTATCTCGTACAACATCAAGGTTTTACCATAGTTCGATAAGATTCCCCCTTCAGCTTGAACGGTACATTTGTGTCACTTAAAACCCCTGTAACTCTCCTCTATTCCAGCCATCCCGCTTGAATTCGATGATTTACATCCTCTTCTATTTCTCCTTCGTTTTGTATTACAAACCCAAGATATTTAACCCACATGATTTACGTGATGATATGTCTTCAATTTTCAGTTCTAGGTTAGAAACATTTCTCCTTTTGCTAAATTTATATTCAGAGCCGATTTTTGACCTGTGCAAGCTGGGTAAGCAAGTCTTTTATGAAGTGTGAAACTTGGGTACAACTCTTGCTAATGGATTTTTTCTCAATTTTTAGTATTTTATTGATTAACTAAACGTTACTACTCATTTGGAACTTTTTTTTTCAACTAATTTTTATTATTTCATTTATTAGACAAGTTTTTATTTTCTTTTGAAACCACTTGATATACTTTTTTTTATTAATTATTTTTTTATTGAAATCAATTTAAATAATTTTAAATTATAACCAACTTTTAAATACAAAATAAATTTTTTAATCTTTATAATTTTATTTCATTTATTAAATAAAATTTAAGTATTATTTATAGGTCAAAATTAAATGATTAAAATTTTATCATATAATAAACTAATTTATCATCAAATTTTTAGAATGAAATATAACAATTAATTATGAATGGATTTATAGTTTTTCTTTTTATTTTATAATCTATTAAAAAGTTAGTGATATTAATATTATTTTTAATTAAGTCATTCTAATTAAATGGAAAATAAAATAATAAATAAAATTATTAAGTTTAAAATATTTTTGAACAATCTAACTTATGTTATTCTAGCATAAGTTAATATTCATAAGTTTCATAATTTTTCTAATTAATTGAACTTCTTTCATGCTACAATATCAACTATAATAAAATTTCAAAACCTTTAACACAATTTCTCAATATTTTGAGGGTAGCATAATTTTGATAATACTTTTAAAATATAAATTTTTGAAAACATACCTTCCCTATCAGTATGAATTGACACATGGTTATAATTGATCTAGTTACAAAAATCAAATTTGTTTAGGCTTTTTTTTTCTCGAAATATTTATAGATAATTTTTTTGGGTCTTTAATGGAAGATGTCTTATTTACTTATTAGAATTCATTGCTTTTGAAATAGTTTTGTACGGTTTTAGTGGTATGATTGTAGATTTTAACCTTCTCTAAAGCCCAACATATTTTTTTAAATTTGATATTTAATAAAAGTGTTCGAGACATGAAAATAAAATTTGATATGACCTTAAGATAGAAACTCATATTTGAGTGTTTTCATGTAGCACATACTTTGAATGTTCTCCTAAATATTTCTATTGGTGAGTCAAACATATATATGTAATTTGTAATTCGTAAAGTATGTAGTATTCTGAGATTAGGGCCTCCAAATATTTATTAAGAATTAAATTTTAAAATTAGAATAGGACCTTCAAATTGCTTGAGACGGTCCTGTTTATATTGCTTATACTTCCTCTTAGACGAAAATAATGAATTTTTAAAGTTGGTCTCCAACTTCATTTAAATTTAATTAAGTAATTTAATTAAAATTAATTGTGTTTCTTGCTTTTATATTTATTTTTAGTTTCTTAAATAATCACACAAAAGTTTAGAAAGAGTAAGGAACAATAACAAAAGATTAAAAGTAATGCATTAACAGTATAAAATAATTTTACACTATCATTTAATATAATTTTATCCGTAAGTCATGTCATATTATTACTTTAAAAATAAAAAGATAATTTGATAGGATACAAATGACTATTCTTTTGAGTGCATATTATTTTTTTCTCTGATGGCAAATGACTATTCTTTTGATTCAAAGAGTAGAAATAAATCAAACTTCAATGTATTGACCAAAAAAATTGAAACGTTTTGCACTTCGTGATCTGACTGAAACGTCGGCCATATTGTATTATGGATATGGAATTTTGTTAATTATAAAAAAGTAAAATTATCTTAAAATAAAAACATAAAAAATAAAATGATATTAAGTAATTTTGATAATAATTTATTTTTTTCTTAATGGTCAATTCCTCAGGTTCCTTCTTTTTCTTTCATTTTAATTTTTTAGGTGACCTGTCCATATCCGGAAATCTCTAGTGAAGTGTTTACAAATATAACTTTAATCTAAACAAAAAAAATTAATAACGAAAATGAATTTAAGACTTCATATTATATAATGATGAAAATGATATACTACATCAAACCGATAGCTTCAAATAGCGTCATAATAAATATGTTAAATTCAAATAATTAGTTATCAATAAAAATAGAATTATTTAACATAGGATTTGGTTCTGAAAGTTTTGAGATTTTGAAAGGGTATATACATGTATTACTCATATAGGGTTTAAAGATAAAAGAATCCCTCTGATTGAGGAACTATGGTATAGAGTCATTAATTAAAGATTGTATAGCATAAACGAAGGGGCACTTGGTAGTTAATTTGCTTAAATATGTGAGTATAAACTTGGCCAGATGACAACCTTTATTTAATTGGCCGGTTGAAAAATACTGTAATTTGCAAAGAATAGACACGTTGTACGAAGAAAGTGCCCAAAATGGTGCCACCTAAACATGAAATATCATATCACGCACGTAAAGCGAAAAGAGGGCAAGAAAAGGTGTCGGTTAACTTTTCGACAAGACCCTTATAAAAATATTCTATGTAAATGTGTGCAATTAATTTTTTTAAAATTTAAACTGTTTTATTTAATTGAAATTTTTTAATTGTAATTCACAAACCGGTTTCCAAATACACCGTACTCTTTAAAAAATCTACAAAATGAAAAAGATTTCTCCTATACCGCGGTGTCTTGACGAGCATGAAACCGTCCTGATGCTTGCAAAACTACACAAAGAAGTCTACAACAATCATATTGGCGGAAAGACCCTCGCCCACAAGTCATTAAGAGGGAATATTATTGGCTACTTTGAAGGAGATAGCATCACCTTTGTCAAGAAGTATAGTCAATGTCAATGATATGATGACCTTCACTACGCTCCAGCTGAACTTCTTCAGTCAATGATGTCGCCTTGAAATTTTTACCATTGGGGTGTGGACATCGCGGGTCCATTCCCTCTGGTGCCAGGTCAATTGAAATTCTTCACAGTAGCAGTCGATTACTTGGCCAAGTAGATAGAGGCAGAAGTTGTCGCCAAAATCACAACCGAGAGAGTTTGATGTTTATATTGGCAGAAAATTATGTGTATGTAAGGACTTTTCAGAGATATTGTCTCCGCAACAAGACTCAATTTGCCAACATTATGGTCTCTAATCTCTATACAGACTCAGGAGTACATACGAAGTTCGTTTCCATTTACACCCTCAGGCAAATGGCCAGGCGAAATCAACAAACAAAGTAATTCTAAAAGGACTAAAGAAGAAGCTTGGCGATGTCAAGGGCTTATGGATAGAACTTCTCCATGAGATATTATGGTCATACAATACCACGCCGAACTCCACCACAAAAGGAACTACATTCGTCGGGGTTTACAGAGCGGACGCTGTAACACCCCAAATCTACCCCGCAATTAACAGGAAATATCAGAATACAAAATCTCAAAGCAAATAGAACATAACGATTTGGAGCGTCACATTTTAAACAACAAAAATCACATACGCATATCATGCTCAGTTACTTAGATACATAACACACATATAGGAGAACAATATCGAAATCGTTAATCATTGTCAGCCAATAAGTACTCGCATCGCAGCGGAAAATCATATGTCAGCAACAATTCAACTCATAATATCATGGCCAAACACGACACAATACATCTAACAAGTCTCGGCACAATATAAGGATAAAGTTTAACAAGGATAAACAACAAGAAACAAAACATAAACAAGTAATCCAACATTCCCCGAGTGCTACGTATCAGAGCATAGACACAGACCGACTCGAGCTATAGGTACACGACTACTCCGCGTCATCACCTGCACGTTACCAACGAAGGGTAACATTCAAACAGAAGGGGTGAGATATCATTCATTATAAAGGAGCGTATGATAATATTCAAAGTAGAGAAATAATCATATATATGGTCACCAATTCCCATCACATAACATGTATCATAATTAACAACATTCATTGAGTCACCAACAATATTCACATCAAGTTCAATGAGACATACATAGTCAATTATCACATATAATCAATAGAATAATTAGCACTCCATCACCCATTTGCATTCACATTATGCACACACAAATATCCAATTACTACTCTTATGTGACTCTACTTATACAACTCGAACAATGCAAATGCATGTGATACCATTGGAGTAAACTCCCGTCTCAAACATTGCCATTGGGCCATCGTCGTTGCCATCTTTCAGGCTAATAGTCGTTGCCATCTTTCAGGCTAATAGTCGTTGCCATTCTCAGGCTAAAAGACACTTATGCAATGGATGCGACACATGACATACATCTACAAACCATATATTCACATCATGCAACAACATCTTCCAAACATCGTCTAAACATCATTACTTTTGTAGTAATTCATCACCTCACAACCACGTCGCTATGTTGTACCATCATACAACAATGATTCATCTCACAACAACATACACATCTTATAACAATCCAATTCGAGAAAGATTCAAAAGAGTTTCCAAAGTTATTCAAAGCATATACCACGAAAAGACAACCATTAAAGCTTCACATAGGTTCAAACGGTACTTAGAAAGGAGTCACGGTTCAAAAGATACGTCATTTTAAAGTTGGAACAAAATTTGTGAAACAGGGTCCGCTTAGCGAAGGGGTCCAGAAGCGAACTTCAAACAAGGTCCGCTTAGCGGAGCACTAGCGACCCGAGACAGAAGTGAAATACAAAGCAAGGCCCGCTTAGCGGAGGCACGATTTTGCAGAAATTCAGTAACACTATCAGACTTGCATAATCCCCCTCCCTTCACTCATAACTCATTCCAAACATCAATTAACCAGGCATAAGCACGAAATCTATCATTATTCATCACTACATATCAAATAAAACACATTTCAAATCATAAATTCATGCATTTTGTTCATAAACCCTAACATCTCTACACACAACTTCCATGGATGCAAACATACAATCAAATCCCACCCTAAACATCATCATACACCCCTTTAGCATGAAAGAATCCCACCCTTACCTTAGGTTTTGGATTGAAGACAACTCTAGCTTCAATATTGAGATTCCCCTCTTTCTCTTCACTCTTCTCTTCTCTTCTTTCACAACTTTGTCAAAATGAGCTTCTAAGTCTAAAACCCCTAAAACCCTTGTTTTGTTTAACTTACTATCTTTCTCATTACTAATGGGCCTTAAATCGCACCCTACACTTACTAATGCTATCTAAAGCCCAATAACTCTCTTAATTAAATCAACTTATATTATTTACTATAAAACCCCATAAATAACACCAATATCGCATAAGCACTTAATTAACACATAATTAGTAAAACAAAACACATATCATAACACGACATAATTAAATAAAACACGCAAACTAAAAACGGGCGTTACAGACGCCGTTCTACCCTTGGAGATTGACACACACACTCATGGCGATAATCCTAGTTTAATAAAGAAGCAAATAAAGCAGGATTATAATGTGCGGAAGACCTTATCGACGAATTGAGAGAAGTCACCCATGTTTGAGACTTCGTAGCCAAACATATAGCAGCCAAAAAATATAACTCTAAAGTCAAGCCAACAGAGATGCAAAAGGATGACCTGATATTAAAAGAAATGGTTCTACATGCGCAGTAGGGAAAGCTACATTTTAATTGGAAAGGTACATATCATGTTAAACGCTAGGCTATGATCTAGAGGGGGTGAATAGATCACAATAAAAATTTTGTTCGTTTTTAAATTTGTTTTCAAATATGGCTTGCAGAAAAGCTCCGGGATCGACTTGCGTCTATTCCGAACTGCTATTGGTAGAATCGGATATGCGGTTAAACCTTTAACAAATGTGAGATATATTAAAGATGAGAAGTAGCTTGAATCAATTGGTTTTGAAATATAGTCGTTTGAACAATTAAACACTCAAACACCTACTTCCAATGAAATATAATTAACAAAATTGACTTAGTCAATTTGTCGAACACTTGTTATGAAAATGTTATTTTGCACAATCAATTTCACAAAAAGTTGGTATGTAATTGATTGCAAGCCAATTTTATCTAAGTGTTGTTGATTGTGAAATCTAATTGCAATTAACAAGTGCAATTCTCTACACAAAAACAGTTTTGTATCATAATTTAAACACTTAGAATTATTAGAAATTTAGCAATCGTATACCAATATCAATAATAAGTAATGGAGAAATAAGGAGAGAGGAACACGAGAATTTGTTTAGGCAGTTCATCGGCCGTCCTCGCTACGGTTACGTGTGCCCCCAATTCCAAACGGGAATTGAGATGGTTTTTATTTCTTTGCAAATAATTTTATTTGAGAAGTTAAAGCAATAAACAAACAAACTCAGTTTTGGTTTTGATTCTTTATCTTCTCTCCCCTTGACCTTAAACAAGATCAAGTCACCCAACAATGTCGAATCAATCCTCTGGTTACCGTTACTCCCTTGATCAAACCCACTGTTCTTCAAGGCTTTCACTCGGCTGAATTACATTCGCAAATTTTGTCACCCAAAAACTTTGATTGATCCTCCGTCTACCATTAGTCCCTTGACCGAACCCACTGTTATTCAAGGCTTTCACTCGGCTGAATTGAATCCAAAGCTTCTTGTCAAAAAACCCCAAATCACTCTGATTTTGGAGGACAAAACCCCAATGGTTTTATTCAATGAAACCCCAAAATTCTTCACCCAATCGGAATGTACAATTTCCTAACTTAGGACTTTATCACTCTCAATCTATGCTCACTCAAATAAAAATGATTATGAGTAGTTGATGAATGAACAAGAAGAAGAATGTTTGTCTCTTTCATGTTTCAAAGTTCTACAGCTTATGTGCGTCAACCTATCCCTGTCAGAAGTGTTTTTCCTGAAATTTTCTTTTTCTTGCTCAGTGGAGGCCGGCCTCCAAGAGCTATGGAGCAACCTATAGTGTGCATATTCACCCAAAACCATATTTTTGACTTGTGAAACTGATCCACATGCATATGAACAAATTTAGAATGATTATCGACATTTTTCATGCGAGAGTGCACCTTAGGCTAAGAGGATACGGTCCAATACATTCTACTTTTAAAGACCTAGTTTTGACATCACTCAAAATAAACTTCTTGAGGTATGCACTCACATATCACATATTTCAGAAGCTCCCTCATGGGGCATACAAGTTGTAGCAGTTGGAAGCTACCTATGAACAATTTTTTGAGAATTTATGACAAACAAAGATATTCATCTAAATATTTCACATGCTATACTTTATAAATAAAGATCCTTGATGCCCTTGGAGGCAATGATTATTGGACTTTATTGTTAGTTCCATGGTTTTAGGATTGACAATAATTTTGCTAAAACATGGTTCATGATAGATGCTAAGCAAGATGTCATAACATCTTGATTATATTTATAATGCAGAGTTTGAGATGATATTTAAGACATATGTTCTAACAGATGTCCTGACATTCTGAACAAGAACATCAGTACAGGCTGTTTTAAATCTTGACATATTTGATTTGATTTTATGATATTTCTTTCAGATTTATCTCAATAATATTCGTAGGTCAATAAGATTTAATATGGAACTAAATAATCAAATCTCCAATAGAATTAAAGTTTATAAAATTGGATGATTGGACAATTTAGGAAACTTGAAGATTTGTTCCAAGATTAGAAGAGATTTCTCTGTAGACTTGTTGCAGTCCTCAGCATGTACATCAAGTAATATTTGGGCATAGGTTTCGAAGCCTGTGGACTACTTAAGTCTATTTAAAGAGAACTCTAACTTAATGTATTAACAACTTACTGTAAAATTAGGGGAAGCCTTGGGTGTGAAGTTTTGAGAGTCTCTCGTTTAGGTGTGAGTCACTTTTGTATCTTTTGATACTTGTGGTAGACGTTATGTTCTCACTCAAAAACCTTTAAGAATTATTCTCACTCTTTAAGCTTTTAAGTGTAGAGTTGAGCATTGTTCTTGATTGGAGCTTTTAAGCAAGATCAAGTGTTGTTCTTAGTTGTAGTTGTGAAGCAATACTAAGTATATTTTACTGGAAGGCCAATCTTCTTTAATCACAAGTTTATGATTTGTTTTGTCACTAGAATTGTGACTTGTTTTGAAACGGTAATTGTGATTAGGAGTTTTTGTTTACCACTGCGGTGATTGGAGGTGAGGTGTTGATTTCTAGGTAGAAGTTGCATTGGGTAGGGATTAGGCAAGAAGTTGTAAACTGGAACTATTTAGGCTTTGAACTAATACTACTAATACTAGATTTCCTTTGTGGCTTGGTAGCCCCCAAATTAGGTGTTGTTGCACTGAAATGGGTTACCAATTCTTTGTATTATTTACCATTCTCCAATTGAATTTTGTATGTTTTTCTATTTGGTAGACTTGTGTTCTGTCAGCAGATGATTTCAAGACATCTGTCCTGACATTATGATATGGGTTAAGATATTAATCTTAACTTGTGATTTGTGTTGTTGTCAGTTTGTGATTTATCTTTCTACAAAAGTTATAGGTGATGCAATTATTCTGTATTAGGAGCAGATGCCACAACATCTGTCTTGACATCATGTTCTAATGTTGGAAAATTAGTATTAACATGTGTATACCGTGAACCAAAAAATTTGAATTGGCATCAGAGCAGGCATTGTGGTCTTTTTATTGGGTGAGCTCCAGGGAGATAATTTTCTGGTACTGTATGTCTTTGGAAAGCTAGAATGGTAGCATTCTGGAATTCATTAACAACAGAATCTTGAAGGTTGTCAAGATTGTATCTCTGAAGGTGTAATCAATGGATCTGATGAGCACTGTTCAGATTGATCATCACAAGTGTTGTGACCAAAGCTACTTGGGAGATTCTCCAGTCCACTCATAAAGGCATATCCAAGTGTTTTGGGAGAAAAAAGCATGACTTTTTATCTCCAAATCTGCAGGAGGTTGTTACCAAACCTATGATGAAGGATTATTCTTAATGCTATTATGCATTTTTATCAAGTTCTGGGAAAATAGAAGATCAAAGCCAGATGTCAAGAACATTTGTTATATCATCAGCAAGATCCTTGATGACCATGTAAAGCTGGACCTAAAAATATGTGAAGGCTTTGGACTTGCTTTGGCTGAATGCCTCCTTCCTCAAAAGCTAGCTACTTCCTGCAAAGATTTGTGGATCAAGTAAAGAAGTATGCCAACTAGGAGAAAAACAAAAGGTAATTGTCTCTCAACTATAGGTTGTAAAGATATACTGTTTGTACACTATCTTTAACCTACAAGATGAGGTAACCTCTTTGAACTCCAATCTTTTAAATCATGATCAAGTTTTTGAAAATGGTGAACAATTAGTTCCATTATATTGAGATTATTCAAGATTAGAAGATGACTATAAACCTAAAAGGGATATGGTTTGATTTTCAAATATTTAACAAGCAAAAAACATCTTAAGTAACAAAAATCTACTTTCATTCAAAGGCAGAGTTGAGTCAATGATGTGAAACACCATGCTTTAACATCATTCCAGACATTAGAATCCTCAAGCTAATTACAAAGGCTTGATCTAGAATTGTTACTTTTGTGGGAAAAGATAAGCATTTCAGGCCACTTTATCCTCTAGATGTATGTCTATCCCAAAGGTTGACCAAGTAAAGGATAAAATTAAAGGAAGGTATTTCTCATAGAGTTTATTGTACAGAAGAAGACTGATATATCTTCTTTGACACTGGTTGTTCCAAACACATGAGTGGAGTGAAAGAGTCGTGATGGTTTTTATAGTATCACTCCATCTTCCATGTCCCCATGGTGTTAAGGCCTACAGTGGATAAAATTGAGATACTGAATGGGACAAGATTAACTAGTCTTGATGAGGCTCTCCTTGCTGAAAAAACTAATGAATAATATGATAAGCATAAGCTAGCTGTGTGACAAAGACTTAAAAACAAGATTTACTGTCTGGTCACTATTAAGATGAAGACTGATGAGGAAGCTAAGTCCAAAACAATTTTTATTTGTGTGGTTCCTCAAGAATCCACTGGCTCATCTACATGCTTAATGATCAAAAGCAAGATGAAGCCTAGATGTCATACCAAAAATGGTAACATCATACTGTTGACAAAGTTTTAGAACTTATATAATGGGATTAATGAGGTCATTATAAGATGGAAGAGACTTTCCTTAAGGTTGTTGATAATTTTTCTATCGAATCTCCTGATTAATCCATAACAAAGAAAAATCAAAGATCTTCATCATCTACTTCAACATACCAGAAGGATGTACTCAGCTGATAGCATAATTTTTATATACTCCAAAATCAATGGTTCAATCTTGGAGAAAAAGGGTTGATGTCCAATCAGATGTTGGAACATTATCTAAGCAAATTGGCACTCCAAAAGTAAGACTAATTCTAAAAAACTAACAGGTACTGATTCAGTTAACTTCAAAGTTAACAATGTTTTCTCTAGAACTCAGCCTATTTATTCAAGAGAATTAATTATTTGGAGTTTGTATCACCTATTGGTTCAAAGATGAAATATTGAATTATGGTGAATTTAGGAGTAAGTTTTTTTGGCCAAGTCTGATAATTTGTTTCCTTTTAGAAACAATATTTGTCCCCTGAACCAGCAATGAGCTAATAGTAGTAGTTTTTATAATAGGAGTAGTAGTTTTTTTATAGTAGTAGTAGTAGTAAAGTGTGTGGCATGTCACATGTCTTGACATGATATTTATAAGGGTCTAGTTTTGGTTGCTAGTTTAATGCAAGTATTGAGGGGGAGGATGATAGTCTGTCATGCTGGTCTTGATAATGGTAGGGGTGGTGCTGCTACTACTATTGGTGTTGTTGTTTTTCTTCGAATGTTGTGTACAGGATGTTCTACCAGATATTGTAACATCCTGAATGTTAAGGTCTATGAAGAGCCTTGGCTACTATGCTCTGAGTTATGTCTGTTGCTTTTGCTTCATATTCTTATAATGAGGTGAACTTGGATAGTTCAATTCTGGGTTCGAGATGGTTTTCTTGTGCTTGGTGAAAAGTTTCTTTTTCCACTTGAGGGGGGGGGGATTGTTTTTCAGTGACAATAATTTGTTATGTAAGACATGGGGTGTATTCTTGGATAGATCTAAAACAACATGTTATCCCTTATATTTATCTCTGTTTGATTGTTATTAAGCCGTGTTAATGATAATGTAATTATAAGATTACAGAATTTTACAAAGTTTTAATGAAACGTGTGTTATTGTGTGGTTTTATTCCTATCTCCAAAACTAATTGTGATTTGGTTTTTTTAGCCACAATTTGCATAACGGGAAGATTGTTAGTTCCATGGTTTTAGGGTTGGAAAAAATTTTGCTAAAACATGGTTCATGACAGATGTTGAGCAAGATGTCGTAACATCTTGATTATACTTATACAGCAGAGTTTGAGCTGATACTGAAGACATATTTTCTAACATATGTCATGGCATTCTGACCCAGAACATCAGTACAGGTTGTTTTAAATCTTGAAAGATTTGATTTGATTTTGTAATATTTCTTTCAGATATATCTCAATAATATTCTCATGTCAAGAAGATTTTATATGAAACTAAATAATCAAATCTCCAACAAAATTAAAGTTTCTAAAATTGTATGATTGGACATTTTAGGAAACTTGAAGATTTGTTCCAAGATTAGAAGAGATTTGTCTGCAGACTTATTGCAGTCGTTAGCGTGTGAATCAAGTAATATTTGGGCATACGTTTTGAATCCCAAGGACTAATTAAGTATATTTAAAGACAACCCTAACCTAATGTATTAACAACTTACGCAATTGTAAAATTAGGGGAAACCTTGGGTCTGAAGTTTTGGGAGTCTCTCGTGTAGGTGTAAGTCACCTTGTATATTCTGATACTTGTGGTAGACTTTATGTTCTCACTTAGAAGCCTTTAGGTGCTGAGTTGAGCATTGTTCTCAATATTTAAGCTTTTAAGCATAGAGTTAGGTATTGTTCTTGATTGAAGCTTTTAAGCAAGATCAAGTATAGTTCTTAATTGTAGTTGTGGAGTAAGACTAAGTTTATTTTACTGGAAGGGTAATCTTCTTTAATCACAAGTTTGTGATTTTTTTTGTCACTCGAATTGTGACTTATTTTGAAACAGTAAATGTGATTGGGACTGTTTGTTTATCTCTATGGTGATTGGAGGTGAGATGTCGATTTCTCATATCTAGATGTTGATTTTTAGGTAGAAGTTGTACTGGGTAGGGATTAGGCGAGAAGTTTTAAATTGGGACTGTTTAGGCTTTGAACTAATACTGCTAATAGTGGATTTCCTTTGTGGCTTGGTAGCCCCCATATTAGGTGTTGTTACACTGAACTGGGTTAACAATTCTTTGTGTTATTTACCATTCTGCAATTGAATTTTGCGTGCTTTTATGTTTGGTTGATATGTGTTCTATTAGCAGATGATGTCAAGACATCTTTCCTAATATTATGATGTAGGTTAAGATATTGATCTTAACTTGTGATTTGTGCTGGTTGCCATTCTCTGATTTATCTTTCTACAAAAGTTATAGGTGGATGCTATTATTCTGTATCAGGAGCAGATGCCCTATCATCTGTCATGACATCATATTTTGATGTTAGAACATCAATATTAACATGTGTAGACCATGTATAAGAGAATTTCATTTATAAACAAGGATCTTTTTCTTTCATTGAGGCAATGATCACTAGATTTTATAGCGAAAATACTTTCTGCCCTTTGAGGTAATATTTGCTGAATTTCATAGCGAAGATCCTTGTCATCCCCGAGGCAATATCTCTTAGACTTCATAACAAATATCCTTGCCTTTCCTGAGGGACTTACGATCTCATCAATCAGGCTATATATAAACTTTTCCTAAGGGACTTATATTCCCCAGACTAATTAAACTCTTGCCTGAGGTACTTTGTCTTTCCTCTAACGAGATCAAACGCATAAATCATGCCTATGAGGCACAAATGATGTTTTTCCTAAGTGATTTAATCACAAGTCTTATCTAGGGGATTGATAGAAGTCCCACTCGAGAGGTTCAACGCCTCACCTGAGGGACTTATAGTCTCATGAGTCAGGATACATATAACTTTAACTAAGGGACATAGGTCCCTAATGTAACACCCTTCTAAACCCCGCGGAAATTAATAAAATAATTCAGAGTAAAACATGAAAACAAGGGTGCCACAATTCAATTTAAAACAATTATCATAAATCGATTGTCATGCTTCACTTAGGGACAAAATCATCAATTTAACAAAATCATGTTTATACACAACGGAACATTAATCAACAGATAAGCATAACACCATCTATGCAATATCTCACAAAATTAATCTGATAACAACAAAAATAGAGTATCATCATAGACTCTAAACTAGCGTTCCCCAGTGTTACAATATCAGAGCATGACACCGACGCTATACTTAAACAAACTGGCCTATGAGCTATCCTCACCAAAGCCACAAGCCGCTATTCGCCAATCTGAAAATGTCAACAGTAAGGGTGAGTCTCATTCAAATTAACAAATGTTATTGAATCATAAATAATAACACATCATAGTTACATTATTCACCCAATTGTTTCATAAACAGACATTCAGACAAGTTTCATCATCAATAAAACAATCAACCAACACATCATCAATATTTATAACACTGGAATACATCCAATCATGTTATAAAAGTCATGCATATGAATGCAACTGACACTATGCATGTGGTACCAACATCATCAAATGGGAATAACCCATGACCGATCCAACATCATCAAGATACGGCCTTGCCAGCACAGATTCCACACAATGGGAATTATGCCCTTCACTGATCCAACACACCCTTATGGATACAGTATCATCAATGAACATGAATGAATGCAAACATACATGAACATACTTATACCATCGTCAAGTCTAATGAGTAACATCATCAAATACTCATTTCATCATCATCATCATCATCAACATCATCATCATCAACATCATCATCATCATCATCATCAAAGTATGTTTATATACATTAGCATCATTCACATGCAATCAATCATCATCGTCATCATTAAAGAACATACATGTAACCACATCAATTATCATCATCAATAAGGAATAACATACATGTATCCACATCATTCTAAAACAAAGCAATCATCATCATATAATTCTCAACCAATCATCACCTCATAATGTTTTTCAAAACAACATCTTATATTGTCACATTTCATCATATATGTCAACAATACGTCATCCATCCAACAAACAAGCTATTCACATCATACTCACATCATCACAAAACTATCTCATAAGATTCATCATACCAACAAACAAATCATCACATGAATCATGTTTTAAACATAGCTTGTATCGTTACATCTTATCATATATATCCACAACACATCATACATCAAAACAAGCAAATGTTGATAAAATAAATTCAATATGCTGCTCATTTTATTATTATAACACAAAGAATATTTCATAAGCTTCATCCTGCTCGAAACGGCACTTAAAACAGTCCAACGGTTTAAAGGTTATGCATCTTTAAACTTTTCAAAAATTACTAGCAGCACGCGGCGCCACACATTGTTCGCAGCGCGCAACGAATAGAAAACACGCCTTCGCGGCGCGAAACGAGAAAATAACTACGCCTTCGCGGCGCCAACCTACCTTCGCAGCGCGAACTGACAAAAATCAAAGACCTCAATCGCAATTGACAGCATACGAACATGAATCCCAAATCCCTCAACCTCGACCAAATCGATTCAAGTTGATAAAACATCACAAAACAGCCACACAACATATATCATCCACACATATAACATATATTATGCATCATCAAACATCATACAACACCAATTCATGGAAATACATCAAAACAGATAATTATCAACAAACATCCCCAAAATTCCAACTCTATCATACGACTCAATTGACATGAAATAATATACCTATATCAGTCCTATTATCCATAACCCGATAATAGATGTTAATCGGAAGAGTCCCCCCTTACCTTAGCCAAGAATCTGGACTTTTCCCCTTCTTCTCCATCAAACCCGTAAGCCTCTTTTCTTCACTTTCAGCAAGAATTCCCAATCTTCAAACTCGCTTATCTCCCTCATCAAGAACCTCCCTGACACGAATTAATATATCAAATCGAAGGAAATTTCGTGTAGAATCCGAATCTTTGAGAATTACCTGATTTGGAGTTACGAACAGAGAGTTATGGCATAATTTGTGAAGGCTGCCAAAGGGTTGCGAAAATAGCTTTTGCCCATGAGTTCTTCTTCTCTCCCTCTTAGGTTTTCTTCCTCTATTTCTCAATTTCTTCTTGTTTTCTTGTTTTATGAAAACATGACATAATTTAGTAATGAGCTTCTTCACACTAACACCCCCACATTACTAACTCCACCAATGGCCCAACACTACATATTAATATTTATTCCCACATAATTCCAATAAAATGCTAATTCAAATTAATTAATTTAAAACTTAATTAAATTAATTAAATAAGAAATTTTGGGATGTTACACCTAAGGCTGATTAAAACTTCACACGAGGGACTTAAATCTCCAAGATTTATCAAATCCTCATTTAAGGGACTCAGTGTTTCCTCGAGCTTGATCAAACACATAAATAACACCTAAGAGGCGCGACCGAAGTCTTGCGTAAGAGCCTTGATCATAATTCTGATCTGAGGGCTTGATAGAAGTTTTTCCTAAGAGGTCCATTGCTTCGCCTAAGAGACTTATAGTATCATCAATCAGGCTGCATATAACTTTGCCTGAGGGACCTAGATATCCCAGGTTGATTAAAACTTTTCCTTAGGGTCTTTGATCTTCCAAGCCGATTAAAACCTTGCATGAGGAACTTAGCGTTTCTCCAGGAGAGATCACACATAAAAGTTATGCCTAGGAGAAGCAACCGATTTTTGTCCTAAGAGACTTGAACATAAGCCTTGTATGAGATCTTGATAGAAGTCTCGCTCGAGAGGTTCAAAGCCCCGCTGGAGGGACTTGCGGTCCCATCAGTTGGGCTACATATAACTTTACTTAATGGTCTTAGATCTCCCAGGATGATTAAAACCTCACTTAAGGGACTTAGTGTTATTTCGGGCAAAATCATACATAGAAATCACGCCTAAGAGGCTCGACCGAAGTCTAGCCTAAGAGACTTGATCACAAGTCTTATCTGAGGGCTTGATAGAAGTCCCGCTTGAGAGGTCTAATGCTTCTCTTGAGATACTTGCAGTCTTATCCGCTAGGCCACATATAATTTTTTATGGGGGACTTAGATCTCTCGGCCTAATTAAAACCTCACTTGAGGGAGTACGTCCTCAAGAAATACAAGTCCTCGGGATACTCCCTTGAGTTTCGATCTAAAAACATTTCATCCTCTATCAAAAGGCCTCGTGCTTGGGGAGCTATGTAGTGTTGTATTTTTAAAAATACCCACCTAAGGCGATGAGTGTATGACACCCCATAAGAGGCGGTGATAAAGTGTCGTCTCGTGGAAGGTATCACCTTTCCCCAAGATTTTTATGTCGCCCATTTATGGTAAACGTGGGATAAGACGTTCCTTGGGTAGAGAGAAGTCATGGTCATTAACTGAACTTCACCCCCTTAGAAATAGGATTCAAGATCCACTATTGTCTAGGTGAGCGGTGACCATTCCCAAGAGAAGCCAACCTAAAAGGACTTTATAAAACACCTCTCCCCCAGTCGGAGAAGGGGATATATCATAAGTCATACAGATCAAACCCTACATATACTTATACCTAAACATTCCACTTAATAATAGGGTCTCTCACCTAACTGAGTAGAACCTCTAACCCACCATAAAACACCACCAAATAGGGTTTCTCGCTTCCATGGACAAGCCCTAACCATCATTCAACATAATATACCTACTAAGGCCTCCGAGTATCCATGTCCTTTGCAGGAGCTACACGTTCACCGTTGCTTTTGACCAATACAACTGTTATATAACTACTTTGATCTGAAAGAC
Source organism: Vicia villosa (assembly GCF_029867415.1). Taxonomy (NCBI): domain Eukaryota; kingdom Viridiplantae; phylum Streptophyta; class Magnoliopsida; order Fabales; family Fabaceae; genus Vicia; species Vicia villosa. Next base: position 131,768,600 of record NC_081181.1, on the reverse strand, counting down.
CTTGAGAAATGGGTGTTATCCTTGAGATTAAGAGTACTAGGTTTGATAAGAGAATCTTTTTGACTTATTATAACTATAGAAGATCTTTAACTATATACCTTCCTTCACCCCATATGATCCAAGTGTTAAATTCTTCAAGGAACAATGATGATAGTGTAAGCCAATATGAATATGCAAGCAACATTGGGAGCCTCATGTATGCCATTGATTATACTAGACAGGATATTGCTAGTCATAGGATTATTGTGAAAGTTTACCAGTAAACCTACTATAGATCATTGACATGCAACTAATAGAGTCGATAGGTACCTTAAAAGGATTTTCAATATTTGATTACATTATCAAAAGTTTGTCGTTGTCCTTGAGGGATACAATAATGCTGACCGGAACACCTTATCAAATTATTCCAAAGCGACTAATAGTTACATATTTATCATGGTTGGAGGAGCAGTTTGTTTGAAGTTTAAGAAACATATGATTCTTTCTAATTCCAGTATAGAATGAAAAATAATATCTCTAGAAACAACTATTGAAGAAGCGGATGGTCGAAATGCTTGATAGCAGGGAATCCTTTGTTTGAAAATCAATGCATGTTTTCTTCATCCACTAGGGCAGTAGCACATCTACTGCAAAAATTAAGAACTTTTACTACAACAGTAAGAGACAAAAAAATTGTTATAAGCACGACACCATTATAGAGTCTCTCTCAAAGGGAGTTGTCAGAGTGGATTATGTACGTACTGATAAAAACTTAGATGACCATTTAACAAAAGGATTAACTAGAGAGAAATTCCAAAATACATTCAAAAGGATGAGAGATCCCCCTAGAATTAGATTCAAAGGATAATAACAAGTTGTGAAGTTATATAAGAATGTACATGCTAGTGAATATGATACCTGAAGCGATTAGAGGTTATCATAATAAAAAATCTTAAAGAGATATACACTCTACGTGGATTGCTTCCTATGGAATCTTAGGCACGAGTTTGTAAAGTGCTCACTAAACTATGATAGACGTACATGGTCATAATAGTACGTGATTTTTGAGAATATGTGTAAAGAAAATATATATGCGGGTCTGATATTAGAGATATAGTTCAAGACTACAATCACTCCTATTAAATTTGAATTCTACGCGTTATGTAAGTTTCAAATTTGTCGACATCTTTGTTAATGTGATACTTTATTGAAGCGTTTAGCACTACTTCAAATTAATTTATATTTAGCATCAATTTTTTTTTCATTTCAATCAAATTTTTATTGATCTGTTTAAATTTTAAACAGTTCAACTTTTATATAACTCATCAATTTGTTGTTGGTCCACAAGTTGGATCGAAACTTAAAAATTAATTGAAAATCGGTTATAAGAAAGTGAATAAAAAGTATGAATAGAGTTTTTGATATTTTTATATCTACCTTATTTTATTAGTTAATACCAATAAATAGGGGTAGTAAAATGAGTTCGACTTGTTGAACATGTTTGTTTTGTCCATAATTTTTGTCAGCATAAATTAAAATTTTCGTGTTGCAACTTCAACTTATTTGTCTTACAAAGCCCTTGTTTCTGAGAATTTTATCGAGCACATACATTAACAAAACATATATAACTCTTTTTTCTTCATTTTTTGACTTTAAAGAAAGTCCAATTTTTAGTAAAGCGAGTCAAAGTTTGCTAATCCATCTCTTTTGTTATGTCCGTCTCACTTCACCTTATATTTTTGATAGACTTTTGTAAAATAAATTTAAATAAAAAAAATATGCTTAAATATGCTTGTTTGTCATCATTGTACATTTGTCTGCAAGCAAAATTTACTTAAACCAAAAAATGAAAACTAAAATTATTTTGCCACTCACATAAATAGAAAAGAAAAACAATCAAATAAAATTTAATATTAATTGATTTTTGTTATGAATAATAGTAAATAGATATGGATGTTCATTTTCCCCAATCTTTCTATATTCCTTAACTCCTATAATTTAAGTTCCTAACCTTTGTGTATTCCTTGAGTTAATGGTTGTCATTGGTCATGTACTATAAATATGGATCATATTGCAATGTAAATGGTACTTTTGGAAGAAGATAATACAATATTGCTTCTCTCTTCTCTTTCTCTCCTTCATGTATCATTCATCTCTATCGTTTTAGTTAATTTCATAACACGTTATCAGCACGATACTCTACAACGCGAGTGATGATATAGCCAGGTTCTACGTTATTTTTCTAATCTTAATATATTTGAACCAACATAATGTAATTCATGATTTTGTTACTATTTTTTTTTCTTCATATAAATATGTTTACTTTTTATATATTTTGTAGAGAAATTGATTTACCTTGTACAATAATATTAGATTTCTTTGATCATTCTTGTTAAATTCCGGAAGAATTTAACATTAAAGCATTTCTATATGTTTGCTCGGAATTGAATCTTAACACATAAAAATGTTAATTTAATATTCAGGCATCCCTGAAGGATTGCACAAAGAATAATTTTTCTTGACCGTTGTTTATGGATGTGATGTGATATTTGTAGAACTAAAGATTAATATTAACCTATCTCCAAATTATTGATCAAAGGTTGAGTTTAATCGATTATTGTGTTTATCAATAATTGATGAATTCCAGAAGAATTCAACGTTCAATCCCCTTTCAAAGGTCGCATCTATAATATTATTGAATCCAAGAAGGATTTCATAATTTTTTTTGTATTGATCTAAAAATTCATAATTTGTAATATGCTCATTAAAAGATTGTGATTCGAGAAAAATGACACAAATAATTTTAACGCATCCCAGAAGGATAGTTTTTTTTAAGATTATTGTTTATAACAAATTATTTATATAGTTCCTGAAGAACTTATCAAGCATCCCTGAAGGATAGAAAAATAAATTATTTTTATAGTTCCTGAAGAACTTATCAAGCATCCCTGAAGGATAGAAAAATAAATTATTTTTACAGTTCTTGAAGGACTTATCCTTCCCTGAAGGATAGTAAATCAAATTAATTATATGAAAATATAACTTTAGTGATATAATATTGTATGATTAAATATGTTTAATTTTATAAGGGATAATTGTCTGATAATTATATGATAATATGTTCATATGAGTGTGTTTGATTAAAGTGTTTAATAATGAGATACTATTATATTGGTTTTGAATTATACTGGAGGTATTGAATATCTTTGTATTACACAAATGAATTTGGACATAAAATGTATAATAGAAAAGCTACCGTTTTTTTTTCCTTGGGCTTGTACTACACTTATATTAGTACAATTTAAGCACATGTCATTGTAAACCAGTAGTTTACAAATTACACTTAAATGTGTCGTTGGTAAAACCGGTTGGGTCATCTCGGATATAATATGATGCGAATAATTTGTATTGAAGAACCAGAAGTTTCTTCAATCCATTAAATTTTTGTGTGTTTCTAAAAGAAAATAAAAATTTGAGAAATTGCGTTTTTATGACATTAACTGTTGCATCGACTAAAATATCATGCATATGTCTCTATTCACAACCAGAAGTTTGTGAAATTATTTTCTCACCTAATTAGACTAAGATCTTGTTTTCTGGATTTTTTTTATAGAAATTCTTGTATAAGTATCACATATATTATTAAAATTGATATTGAATATCATGTAATATATGTTCATAAAAAGAAAATGGACCCGAAGATCCATTCTTTAGACGTCTAAAGTAATTAAATGGTTGATACTTATGTGATCATCAATTCTAAATTATATATTGGAAACACCCAAAGTATGATATTAAGATATTTATTCGCATTAAGCCAACAAGATACTATATCTTACTCCTCCCTAATTTATTATAATACTTCTCATCTAAGTGAATATTTGGATGTGTTGTGTATATTCCAATTGCTCCAATATAATACATTAAGATGAGTCTTGAAAGAATATTGGAAAAATATAATCAATATGAATCTCAATTTTGAGGATATAATTTGAGAAAATAATCAAATACTTGATTTCAGCCCAGTAGGCTAATTATCACTTGATAAATTAATTTTCCCAATATTAGGGGTGTTAGAACAAGATTTGTTCTGATCAATTATCTTAGTTTTGATGATAACAATAATATGAATTTTGCTTAAGATAATATGGTACTCTAATCCAATGCAATTTCCCTTTCAGGAAATATATAAAGAGTACGCATAATTCAGCGCTCAGAAGCTTTGTCTCAAAGGGTTCAGCATGCAACATCAGAACATGGTCTGGCAAGACATCAGAAGATGGTCGAAGCAGAATCAGAACATGGGTCTATGGAAGCATCAGAAGAACAAGAGAACAGAAGCACTGAAGTTCTGATCGTATCACGCTCAGAAGCACTTCAAGGTCAGAAGATCAGAAGATGCTATGCACCAAGCTGTTTGACTCTGATGATATTCAAACGTTGTATTCACAAACATCAGATCAGAAGGAAGTACAAGTGGCAGGCTACGCTGACTGACAAAAGGAACGTTAAAAGCTACTAAAGGCTACGTCAGTAGACACAGCGTGAACAAGGCTCGAGGTAGTTGACAAAAGCGTATAACATTAAATGCGATGCTGTACGGAACACGCAAAGCATTAAATACATTCAACGGTCATCTTCTCCAACGCCTATAAATATGAAGTTCTGATGAGAAGCAAGGTTAACGATTCTGCACCAAAACAACTCATATCAAACTTGCTGAAACTCTGTTCAAATCTAAACTCAGAATCTTCATCTTCATCAAAGCTCACTACATTGCTGTTGTAATATATTAGTGAGATTAAGCTTAAACGATTAAGAGAAATATCACAGTTTGTGATTATCGCTTTTAAGAAGCAATTGTAATACTCTTAGATTGATTACATTAAGTTGTAAGGAACTAGAGTGATCGTGTGGATCAGAATACTCTAGGAAGTCTTAGGAGTGAACTAAGCAGGTTGTAACTAGAGTGATCGTGTGGATCAGTATACTCTAGAAAAGTCTTAGAGGGTATCTAAGCAGTTGTTCCTGGAGTGATCAGTGTGTGATCAGAAGACTCTGGAAGACTTAGTTGCTGACTAAGTGGAAAACCATTGTAATCCGTGCGATTAGTGGATTAAATCCTCAGTTGAGGTAAATCATCTCTGCGGGGGTGGACTGGAGTAGTTTAGTTAACAACGAACCAGGATAAAAATAACTGTGCAATTTATTTTTATCTGTCAAGTTTTTAAAGCTACACTTATTCAAACCCCCCCTTTCTAAGTGTTTTTCTATCCTTCAATTGGTATCAGAGCGCCGGTTCTAAGGTGCAAGCACTTAACCGTGTTTAGAAAAGATTCAGGAAGAGAAAAACGCTTCAGTAAAAGATGGTGGATGAAAGTGAAAAGTCTACACCTGCATCTACATCTGGCTCTGCTGAGCAATACAACGGTAACAATGGTTATACTAGACCGCCGGTATTTGATGGTGAAAACTTTGAATACTGGAAAGATAAACTGGAAAGTTACTTTCTTGGTCTAGATGGTGATCTATGGGATCTTCTGATGGATGGTTACAAACATCCGGTAAATGCCAGAGGCGTAAAGCTGACAAGGCAAGAAATGAATGATGATCAGAAAAAGCTTTTCAGGAATCATCATAAATGCAGAACTGTTTTGCTGAATGCTATCTCTCATGCTGAGTATGAGAAGATATCTAACAGGGAAACGGCCTATGACATATATGAGTCCTTGAAAATGACTCATGAAGGAAATGCTCAAGTCAAGGAGACTAAAGCTCTAGCTTTAATCCAGAAGTATGAAGCCTTCAAGATGGAGGATGATGAAGACATTGAAAAGATGTTTTCAAGATTTCAAACTCTTACTGCTGGATTGAGAGTTCTTGACAAGGGATACACCAAGGCTGATCACGTAAAGAAGATCATCAGAAGCTTACCCAGAAGATGGGGTCCTATGGTGACTGCATTCAAGATTGCAAAGAATCTGAATGAAGTTTCTCTGGAAGAGCTTATCAGTGCCTTGAGAAGTCATGAAATAGAGCTGGACGCAAATGAGCCTCAAAAGAAAGGTAAGTCTATTGCATTAAAATCAAATATCAAGAAATGCACTAACGCTTTTCAGGCTAGAGAAGAAGATCCTGAAGAATCAGAATCTGAAGAAGAAGATGAACTGTCCTTGATCTCCAGAAGGCTAAATCAACTCTGGAAGACCAAGCAAAGGAAGTTCAGAGGCTTCAGAAGTTCAAAGAAATTTGAACGTGGAGAATCCTCTGATGACAGAAGATTTGACAAGAAGAAGGTCATGTGCTATGAATGCAATGAGCCTGGACACTACAAGAACGAATGTCCAAATCTTCAGAAGGAAAATCCCAAGAAGAAATTTCATAAGAAGAAAGGTCTTATGGCAACCTGGGATGAGTCAGAAGATGATTCAGACTCTGAAGATGAGCAGGCCAACTGTGCGCTGATGGCGACAGAAGATGACGGATCAGAATCTACATCAGAATCAGATTCTGAAGAGGTATTTTCTGAACTTACTAGAGATGAGTTAGTTTCCGGTCTAACTGAACTTCTGGAACTCAAGTCTCAGATTAGTCTTGTCACACCCCAAATTTGTCCTACCCCTTAACTTTTATCTGGCTTAGGTTTTGCATTTCATCTGTATACTCTCCATTAGGTCATCTAATACAACATGCATCATTCATCAAATAAAACATTTAAAAATACGGCATCAAGGGTCATGAAGCAAGCTGAAATTTCACCTAGGTCTTGGCACAAGGCAACCATCGTTCGAGTTTTGTTTCTTCTATCATAAGATATGGGATTAATGGTTAGTTTGAAGATTGAAGGGCAAGATCTGCTGATATTAAGCATTGAGAGAAGTAAAAGAATAATTGATCATTTAAATTTGGAAAAAGAAGGAAAACTAAAGATGATCTCATTAGGCATAAGTTGACTTTTCATCAACAAGTCAACCTTGAAATGTTGACTTTCGTTGACCGAGTCATGTTGACTTCCACATTCAAGATGGACTATGACCGCTTTCTTCTGAAATGCATTAGGATCATATTGAATATCGAATACTGAAGCATGAAAAGTTCAAATTTAGAAAAGTATGGGAATTCACTCAAAGAGGGAAAGTTTTGTTCATTACAACTTCAATCATTCCCATTACATCAAATTCCTAAATTCTAAAATTTCTAAACCTATGTCCTTCTTTGATCCTAAAACTTCATGTCGATCTTCTTCCGAACTTTGCCAAAGCATCGCTCACGAATTGCTTCCATGAACTTACAGCCAGCCTTGTGAAAGCATTATAAGCACCTGCATTTTGAAACCAAAAGCAATCCACATCAGTACATAATAATTTAGCCAACCAATGCTGCAGCCAAATAAATCACAAATTCACTACAAAACCTACATTTAAACCATACACTAAAACCAAAACAGACCTGCATATACATAAAAGCATACAATTCACATCAGTTCAAATTCAAGACCAAGCCATGCACAGTTTGTATTCAAATCAATCGTGTTCACAAAATTCATTTTCAGTCGTACATTCAATACTCAAAACAGATGCGACATTCCGGACAGCTCAATGGGTTTCACGATCAGTTCTATGTCAGGGCTGAACATCAATGCATAGATATCGTCTCAGACACACAGTGTACGGCATATAATTCAAAAAGGCGTTGTGATGCGAGTTCAAGGATTCCAAGTGTGCAATAAGACTCCAGGATGACATCATATTTCAAGAGGCATATGTAAAAATCAGAAAATCGATATACAAATGCTCCGGTTCAGTCCTAGAATGTGCACTCGGTTCAATAGAAAAATAGTCGGCAATAAAAGCTCACAATTAGCAGCAGCATATACTAACATCCTAACAGTTTTCATGATTGTGTTACTAACAGTCTTTTAACAAGTAATATACTAACCATTAACAGGTTTTAAGTTTAGTGTTAACTACCTAACTGCCCAAAACAGAATTCCCAACAGCTTCTAACCAATTCATAACAACCTGTTAACAGATTTTTAACCGAATTCTAACCACTTGTAACCACCTAACTGAACCATAAATAACTACCTCCTAACAGATTCATAACAAAACCTTCTAACTGTCAAACAGCTCATAACTAACTGCCAACCGTTTCTAACCAAATCCGTAACAAACTCCAAAAGCAGTTACACAACTCCTAACAGATTAACAGAAGAGGAGAAGGGTAGTTACCTGAGAAATTGAATCTCCTCCATCTCTATAAATCAGAAACCGGTTTCACACTTCAAGCTCTCGATTCATTTCCACCTCCACCCTTCAATCTCCACCATTTTTTCCACAATTCACTTCATCATTCTTCATCATCCATCACTCTCACTCTCTGCAACCTTCACATCACCATCCCCTTTCATACCATCTTCATCACACACGCTCATTCACCACCTTCTTCACCACCATTCTCCTCCACCTTCACAGCTTCATTCTCTAATCACCTCTCATCCATCTCCATCATCATCTTCCTCAATCTTCAAACCTCTCTTCATCACACTGCAACACTCTTCAAGGCTCTCACTCTGAACCTTCTTCATCTTCACCATCACACCAAAAATATGAGAAGAAATCGTAACAGAAAATGGAGAAAGAGAAAGATCGTAACAGAATATGTAAAAGAAGAGAACTGAGTATCTAACAAACCTGTAATAATCTTCATCCTCAAGCTTAGTTCACCTTCGTCTCTCTGCAATCAGGCTTCTACATCATTCAATATCAATCGGTCTCCACCTCTTCGTGCTTCAATCTCTGTTCACGTTTCATCCCGAACAACCATTCGCAAATCACCTTCAAACTCACCATCATCTTCAATTGCGACGACCTCAACATCGTGCTTCATCCCCTCGGCACGGAAACACGGTTCAACAACAACTTCGCTCACGGCCACCATCTTCACAACTTCATCTTCAAAATCGGCAACAATCCTCCTCACTCTTCTCCATTGCGAGCAACAACAACATCGCATTCAGATTCAGAAACGAGCAAACAGAAGAAAAAAGGAGATTCACGATTGAAGGACGGCTCGAGCAGATAACGTCATCGGCGTCAATCCTTTTCTTGATTACGGTGGCCGGAAACTCATCAGAGTCGAACGTTAGCCGCGCCGTTCACGTCGGGGAAGAAGGAGAATGCGCCTCCGAAAGTTGAAAGGTCATGATCATCAACCCTAATTCCCCTCTTTCAGTCATTTCCTTTTTTGTTTATTTTAATTAGCTATTAATTTTTCCCTGAATAAATTTCTGAATGATCATGGACCGAAAACACGTCTCTTGGGCCATAATTCCGATTCTCACCCCCCAGGGGCCCACGCATCCTGCTTCTCTTTACAAAAATTCTGAAAACAATAAAACAAACCCTGGTAGGCCTAATTCAGTCTGGGCCCTGCGCATATATGCTTACTGCACCCATAATTTCAACATGCACCCCCCTGAATTCACACTCTTTTTTCATTTTTAGAATTTAGATTTTCTTTACATTTTAACAATAAAATGCTAATTTTCTTCCTTGTACTTTTAGACCTTAACACTAATTTTTGACTAAAAAAATGATCACAAAATATTAGTTTAGACTTTTAATTCTTGTGTTTGATTAGAATACCAATTTTGTCATAAAAATGTACATAAAAAAATAGTAGTATTTTAGACTAATTTTGGTACTAATACTTGAATTGCTTCTCTTATGCTTTTGCATCGTTTTCATGCTATTTGTGTATAATTGTTGTGTAACTTTGTTACTTAGCTTTTGGCCATATTTTTGGCCTATTTTGTTAATACCATTTTAATGCTTCTTTTAGAATCTATCCCATGTTAACATTAGGATTTAGACTTGTATAGACAACTTAGATTAGAATTTAGGATTAGTTCCCTATTGCATTCTTTTTCTTTTCAACTCTTTAAAACATTAATAAAAGGAAGATGCGAATCACATTAAGCAAGTGATAGAGAAATGAGTGGGATTCATTCCCTAATCTATTTCTCAATCACTTAGTGGCATAGAAACGAGTGGGATTCATTCCCTAACCTGTTTCTCGGTCACTACTTAATGGGAGAGAAACGAGTGGGATTCATTCCCTAATCTGTTTCTCAAACATTAATTAATGGGAGAGAAATGAGTGAGATTCATTCTCTAATCTGTTTCTCAAACATTACATAATGGGATGGAAGTGAGTGGGATTCATTCCCTAATCTGCTTCTCGATCATTATGCATTTTATGTGATTCGAATCGTGAAGTAAATTCCCTTAAAAAAATACACAATCAAAAACACTTTAAAACACCTAACAATGATTCAGACTAAAGCAAAGTAGAGAAAGTGGTGAGTGGCCCGGTATTGGGAACTGTTCATCACTCATCTACCCTAAAAGACACAAACCAATCATTTCTTTTGCCTAAGGGCACCGTTATCTCCGCTCCATTGCATCCTAGGCTGTCCCCTTATGCAAGAGCGCGAGCGTTAGCGCCGCCCAACTAAAAAACACAAAACAAACAGAAAATTGTGAGCCGAGCTACGGTAACTCTGATTCCTGAAAAGGATACGTAGGCAGCGGGGTAGGGCCCGTGCGAGTACAATTCTTTATTTTCCCTACATTCTGCATTCATTCGCATTTAGACATAGACATAGTTACACACCCTTTAGATAGAAACAAACCTAGGTGGATACCATCGAGTACGATGGGCGTGAGGGGTGCTAATACCTTCCCCTTGCGTAACCGACTCCCGTACCTTGATTCTCTGGTCGCAAGACCCTGTTCCTTCCTTTGTTAGGTTTTCTGATATTCCTTTCCCTTATGGGATAAATATATTGGTGGCGACTCTGTTCATTTTTCGCGAGCGTGCGACAGCTGGCGACTCTGCTGGGGATGTTGCTAGACCTGTTGCTGGTCCATCCTTAGTGAGTCGATCCTAGCCTGCGTTTGTTTGTTTATTTACTGGGTGTTTATTTGTTTTTATGTCTATACCTTGTATATATGTTTGCATGTTTACTTTTCTGCTTGCATATCATGTTTATTTCTGTTTGCACATCATGCATATGGATTATATTCTGTGTTCCTTGGGGTCTTCTGTTCTGTTTTGCAGGTTGGGTGGGATGTTTTATGAGGTAAAAGGCCCAATACCCAGGCCAGAGTGACACATAGGATACCTAGGATAGAGTGGATAGTCATGACGCCAACAGAATGTCAGGTTCTGTTGATTGCGATCATGAGACCCACGACCAGCCGAGGTTCAAATGAGATACCGTTGTTGGCATGTATTTGCGACAATGATGGTGTTTCAGGAGAACTGATAACGCTGGAAGCCATTGACCTACCTTGACCTAGATTCACCTGTGAGTGGGGTGGGATATACATGACAGGTACCGTTGGTGACTATTCTGTTCTGTTGGTGACTATTGGTTTTCCTGGTATTCAAAAAGGTGTCGGACCTTTGATCCTGTGACATTTGACTTGTATCAGTTATTCAGAGGATTGTACAGTGGTTACTAAGATTATATGGACCGTGGATCCCATGCTTTTGCATTACATAACATCATTGATTTATCCACTCCATTTATGAAAGATCCTAAAGTCTATTTCCAAAAAAAAGGAGAAAAGAAAAGAAAAGAAAAGATATGTAAAAGAAAAGGAAATAGAAAAGCAAAAAGAAAAGAAAATAGATTTTATACAAAAAAAAAGAGAAGCTTTAATTCCAAAAAAGGAGAGTGAAAGTGTGTGAAAAGACTTTAGGATCTCTCATAAATGAAACATGCATTCATACTATCATGCATTTCATGGTTCTTTCAAAGACTTATGGGACCATTTCTATTCAGATTCCAAGATCAACAACAGATTTGACTTCTCACTGCCACAACTTCAAGATCAAATATGGAACAACTCCGTGAGGAAATGGATGAGATGAGGGAACAAATGGGTCATCTTATGTTGGAGATGCAAGACTTGGTCCATAATCAGGATGCACTAAAGGAGGAAAATAGTCAGTTGAAGACTCAATTGAGCTTGGTCATGGAAGTTCTGAAGACGGTATTAAGGAAGGAAGGTGATGTTGCTCCTGCTGCTGCAACAGAAGTTGTTGATTCCTTCTTTCCAATAGGATTCCTTTCCACTCATGGAATGCCTCAGGGAGCTCTCCCTCAATTTCAAGTGCCATTGCCTCCACGTCAAAATGTTCATGCCCCTAGAATGAATCAAGGAGACCAAATGTGTGGGAAAAAGCCCAAGATACCTCAGAGGCTTATCAATCCGGTCCTGATGCCTTATGCTCAGTTACTTCCTCGCCTGCTAGAACTTCAGTTGATTGAACTACGAGAGTCGGCTACGCCTGAAAAGCTTCCCCCCAACTTTGATGCCAACGCTCGATGCGAGTTCCATTCCGGGGCACCTGGCCATGATGTTGAGAATTGTAGGGCGATGAAACACAAAGTCCAAGATCTCATTGACTCCAAAGTAATATCATTCACTCAAAATGGCCTGCGCATAAAACGAAGAGTTCATGCATAAGTGAATGCCCGTATTCCAGAAAGTATCACAAAAAAAAAAAGAATAAGCCCAAATGGGGTCAAGGCTCCTCAACTATGGCAATCATCATTTCACTTCTGTATTCTCATTTTCAGTATTTCCTGTTTTGTAGAAGGCTACTTCCTTGTCTGAACTCGTTGGTATGGTAATAATGAAAGCACCACAAATTCTCGAACAACTTTGTCAGAATCTTCTTTCCAAGAGGTAATCAAGAATTTCCTGTAGAAGCACCTCTCATTCTCAAGGTTCTTGTGCTCAGTTGTATCCGTGGAGGTTGGTGTTTCAGTTGGTGTTTTGGTTTTTCCTTACAACAGATAACTTCTCTAAGTTTGATGACCACGCAAGGTTCCTCCATGTTTGATAGCAAATACTTCTTCAATGAATATGCTTGGGGCTCCCGCACGAGGGATAAGCAAGACGTACTCTTATCTTGAGCATTGCATCACTCGCATTGCTCGAACCCCTAAAGCAAGGCAAAAGTTTACAACTCATGGGTGACTTTGTTGGAGTTCTCTTCTGAAGTAATCTGAAGTGTTTGGAAGGAACACATGATAATACTAATTGACTACCCTGCTGGAGCACAAAAGTCACTCAACTGAAGATTGTGTGTCGTTCATTCCAAGAGGTTCATGCATAAGTTGAAGTCCCTATGAGGTCTCAAAACTGCAAGAAGTATTCAAGATCAATAAGTCCAGACGGAGTCAAGTCTCCTCAACAATGGCATTCATTTAGTTTCTTACTGCATTCTCATTGTAATTTTTCATTTGTGTGTTTAAGCATCAATAGCATGTAAAAACTTGTTAATTTCTGAATGAAAATCATAATACATTGTTTATGTTTGTCTTGAAGTAATCCATTCGTTTTCACTCATAAATGTTTTTGGCATTACGATACCAACTTTACTAATCACTTGCTTAGGCAAAAAGCGGAGGGAGAATGATGAAAAATAAAAATGAAAAATCTCTAATCATGTGTTTTCGAATAAAAACCCTACTGAGGATGTACAGGCATTGTTTCAAATCCCCAAACACCGGAGATATAAGGGAGATAGACCCTCGTTAACCCCTTTGAGCCTTGGAGAAGGAGTTTCTTTTCTAATCATAAAAACCCTTATTTTAACCTTGGGGCAGGGTAGTGTTCATTTAACTTGATCGAGTGTTCAGAACTCACCAAAAGGGTATGAATCTAAGGGTACAACAATGGATATCCTTCAAAAGGTTGAGGAATGTCAAAACCTCAATGGTTATCCTTATCCTATCAAGAGGTCAAGAGATGACGACACAACGATGGTTATCCCTCATCAATCAAAGAACGAGGCAGTCACAATCACCTCTCGCAAATCAAAGATTCAAGATCACACGACTTGTTCAAAAAAAAAAGAAGGTGAATAAAAAAAAAAAGAGCCCGCTAAGTCAACAACTTGAAATAAGTGACTTAGGCAAAAGTTAGGGCATCCCGCTGGACTCCAAAATAAAATTCAAGAGAATTTGTCCAGGCAAAAGTTAGGGAAAGCAGAAGCGAAAAATAAGGATTACAAAATAAAAATCCTTATCAAAAGAACAAAGTCGTGTGATCAGACACCAAAAATGCAAGATGAAGTGACTGCCATGTCCAAAAAACCTCATTGACTCCTCAACCATTCCAAATTCCTTGTGAGGAATGAACACTCATGTCGAGTTAATTGAACCTAGGAATGGAGAACATCACGAAGGGGGTGGGTACCAAATAATTTTGAGCCTAAAATCCTTTGTTTTCTGAAAACCGTGAACCCGACCAAGTTACAACCCTCAAAAGTCCTAATTGAAGTAGGTTTATTTTGAAAGCACACTTCGATGAGATATCGTTTAACTGACTCCTAATGAAGCGAGACTCATATCCATGTTGGTATCGTATGCCTGCTTTATCTTTCATGTGCGAAAATTCGAGGTTGTGTCAACTAGTGACCCATTCACGAGAGGTCGCAACCTCATTTCAAAAAAAAAAGGGTTTTCTTTAAACTTCAAGACTAACACAGGCTTTGCATTAGAATTATCATTCTTAGAATTAACATCCTTTTGCATACAAAATATGTGCTTAACATCAAGGAAATTACCATGAGGAGAATCAGTGAGTAACTTGATCATGTCAAAGTACAAGAGACTTGAGAACTCCGAGGAGTAAGGGCTAATCATCTCAAATGTTGACCATCAAGGGGCAGGCTCTCTAAAAGAACTCCGTTGGGCATGAACAGTTGATGCGTTCTTCGATTACTCTATGAGGAAGAGTTTGAAGATTCCGTTGAGCGTGGTAAAGTTGTCTCTATGTTTGTTTGGCATCAAAACAAGGAAAGCTTGAGCATTCTAGTCAGATGTACCTAATCAGGGGCAATTGAATCGAGGTTGGACCTCTCAAATTCAGTACATCTGGGGCAATCATGTCGATAAATCTCTTCAAGCTTTGATCAATTCGGGGCAATCAAGTCGAGGAATTTCCCTCAAGTTCAACCAATCTGGGGCAGTTACGTCGAGATTCGACAAATCTCTCCAAGGATCCTTTGGGGCAAATTCCTCCATAAGTCACGAAGCTTGGGGCACAATTCTGAGTTTTTGTCGCTCCATGACCATATGAGTTTATTTCTCCTAGAATCTTGGTCTCTCCCCAAGCATGGAGTTTATTTCTCCCGAGAGTTTGTTCCATTCCTCAAGCATAGGAATTTATTTCTCCTAGGAGTTGTTCTACTTCCCCCATCTGGGTTTCTTATCTGGATTTCTCATCCCCAACATGGTGAATCGAGGGAATCTCCTCAAGTTGAAAATATTCCAAGCAGTGGCACATGGTGAGAAGTCAGAAGTTATTCTACACTCTACAAGCCAACAACCAGAAGGTGTATCTTACAAATCAAAGTCCAATATCTATTGACACCTCCACATGGTCCTTAACACTAAGGGGATTCTCCCTGGTGTTTACCTCACTAATGCCTTTATTTGGCACTCTGCATATAGTATTCACTGCATATAGCATTGCATCCTCAAAAGCGTAGCATATCCATCAAAATGGGGCATTGCGCCATAGAAAAATTCAAACATGCATACAAAGCATAAGCCAGATAATACAAATCAACATTCAATCAAGACGACGATACTTCCCCATATAAAATATTGTCCTTACAAACTCCGATTGATATCTGCTAATACGTTACAAATCTCCTCAAGCCACGGTGCCGATACCTGGTATCCTTAATCCCCAAAAAGAAGTCTCATTTTCTCTCTCCAATGTGGATCGGATACAATGTCTTTCTTCGTCAGAATCGTTGTCTCCGAGGTTATTTCCCGCATGATGCGTGCATATTAGAGCGTGAATGAGGGTGGGCATTCAACCCATCTCATTTTTCAATCATTTGGATAACCATACTTGGTGTGTGGCAATTCGAACGATTGCCGCTCTTGAAGAGTTACACCCCGCCTTTCGGCCTGAGGGATCAATGTAATTCTTATGCTTCGCAAGCATCAATATCTCCGTAATCTCCAATGGTTACTATCATCTTCTTATCGAGTCTAGTCGTCACTAGTCTTGTCGTGGTTATTTCCCGTGTGCTGCGTGCAAACTAGAGTGCGAATGAGGGTGGGCATTCAACCCATCTCATTTTCCAAGCGTTTGAATAAACCATACTTGGTGTGTGGCAATTCGAACGATTGCCACTCTTGAAGAGCTACACCCCGCCTTTGGCCTGAGGGATTAATGTAATTCTTATGCTTCGCAAGCATCAATATCTTCGTGATTACGTCTTTTGATCGAGTCTAGTCGTCACTAGTCTCCGTGGTCCCTTCCCCAGTATGGGAAAACTTTTCAAGTCCAACCACCGTGTTATCAAAGCCCAGTTCCTAACCTGGCAAACCTTTTTCAAAGCCCAATTTTCAACCTGGCAAACCATTTCAAAACCGAACCCCGATGTTGAGTCTTAGATCGTACGAGGTCTATTCTGTCCTGAGGATCGTACGAGGTTTTCTCCCGATGTTGAGTCTTAGATCGTACGAGGTCTATTTTGTCCTGAGGATCGTACGAGGTCTTCTCCCGATGTTGAGTCTTAGATCGTACGAGGTCTATTCTGTCCTGAAGATCGTACGAGGTCTTCTCCCGATGTTGAGTCGTAGGTCGCACGAGATCTTTTCCTTTCAGTTTTGAAGATCGTACGAGGTCTTCTCCCGATGTTGAGTCATAGGTCGCACGAGATCTTTTCCTTTCAGTTTTGAAGATCGTACGAGGTCTTCTCCCGATGTTGAGTCGTAGGTCGCACGAGATCTTTTCCTTTCAGTTTTGAAGATCGTACGAGGTCTTCTCCCGATGTTGAGTCATAGGTCGCACGAGATCTTTTCCTTTCAGTTTTGAAGATCGTACGAGGTCTTCTCCCGATGTTGAGTCATAGGTCGCACGAGATCTTTTCCTTTCAGTTTTGAAGATCGTACGAGGTCTTCTCCCGATGTTGAGTCATAGGTCGCACGAGATCTTTTCCCTTCAGTTTTGAAGATCGTACGAGGTCTTCTCCCGATGTTGAGTCGTAGGTCGCACGAGATCTTTTCCTTTCAATTTTGAAGATCGTACGAGGTCTTCTCCCGATGTTGAGTCGTAGGTCGCACGAGATCTTTTCCTTTCAGTTTTGAAGAACGCACGAGGTCTTCTCCCGATGTCGAGTCTTAGGTCGCACGAGATCCTTTTCTGTCTTTGTCCTGAAGGTCGCACGAGATCTTTTCTTTCCTCTTTTGTTGTCGAGTCGATGTTGAGTCGTGGATCGCACGAGGTCTATTTCCTTTCAGTCATTGTTTCATGAAACATTTCCTTTGGGAACCTTGTATTGGCACTTTGGGCTACGTTACAAGCTATCACCCTTCTTTCAATTACTCACTATAAATATTTCCACCAAAAAAGAAAAATTCTCTTTCCCCAGCAGATATCAAAACAAAAAAATAAGGATAACACTTACACCATCTTCTCTTCAGGACAAATTTCAGGTCTTGATATTTAATCTTCTTCTACCTTGAAGGTTCGAAAGGCTAGCGCCAATCTCACCTTCAGGTTTAAGACGATTAAATAGGGGCAGCTGTCACACCCCAAATTTGTCCTACCCCTTAACTTTTATCTGGCTTAGGTTTTGCATTTCATCTGTATACTCTCCATTAGGTCATCTAATACAACATGCATCATTCATCAAATAAAACATTTAAAAATACGGCATCAAGGGTCATGAAGCAAGCTGAAATTTCACCTAGGTCTTGGCACAAGGCAACCATCGTTCGAGTTTTGTTTCTTCTATCATAAGATATGGGATTAATGGTTAGTTTGAAGATTGAAGGGCAAGATCTGCTGATATTAAGCATTGAGAGAAGTAAAAGAATAATTGATCATTTAAATTTGGAAAAAGAAGGAAAACTAAAGATGATCTCATTAGGCATAAGTTGACTTTTCATCAACAAGTCAACCTTGAAATGTTGACTTTCGTTGACCGAGTCATGTTGACTTCCACATTCAAGATGGACTATGACCGCTTTCTTCTGAAATGCATTAGGATCATATTGAATATCGAATACTGAAGCATGAAAAGTTCAAATTTAGAAAAGTATGGGAATTCACTCAAAGAGGGAAAGTTTTGTTCATTACAACTTCAATCATTCCCATTACATCAAATTCCTAAATTCTAAAATTTCTAAACCTATGTCCTTCTTTGATCCTAAAACTTCATGTCGATCTTCTTCCGAACTTTGCCAAAGCATCGCTCACGAATTGCTTCCATGAACTTACAGCCAGCCTTGTGAAAGCATTATAAGCACCTGCATTTTGAAACCAAAAGCAATCCACATCAGTACATAATAATTTAGCCAACCAATGCTGCAGCCAAATAAATCACAAATTCACTACAAAACCTACATTTAAACCATACACTAAAACCAAAACAGACATGCATATACATAAAAGCATACAATT
Organism: Vicia villosa; assembly: GCF_029867415.1. Lineage (NCBI taxonomy): Eukaryota > Viridiplantae > Streptophyta > Magnoliopsida > Fabales > Fabaceae > Vicia > Vicia villosa. The sequence goes on along the minus strand of NC_081181.1, from coordinate 131,750,106 downwards.
CACATCAGTTCAAATTCAAGACCAAGCCATGCACAGTTTGTATTCAAATCAATCGTGTTCACAAAATTCATTTTCAGTCGTACATTCAATACTCAAAACAGATGCGACATTCCGGACAGCTCAATGGGTTTCACGATCAGTTCTATGTCAGGGCTGAACATCAATGCATAGATATCGTCTCAGACACACAGTGTACGGCATATAATTCAAAAAGGCGTTGTGATGCGAGTTCAAGGATTCCAAGTGTGCAATAAGACTCCAGGATGACATCATATTTCAAGAGGCATATGTAAAAATCAGAAAATCGATATACAAATGCTCCGGTTCAGTCCTAGAATGTGCACTCGGTTCAATAGAAAAATAGTCGGCAATAAAAGCTCACAATTAGCAGCATCATATACTAACATCCTAACAGTTTTCATGATTGTGTTACTAACAGTCTTTTAGCAAGTAATATACTAACCATTAACAGGTTTTAAGTTTAGTGTTAACTACCTAACTGCCCAAAACAGAATTCCCAACAGCTTCTAACCAATTCATAACAACCTGTTAACAGATTTTTAACCGAATTCTAACCACTTGTAACCACCTAACTGAACCATAAATAACTACCTCCTAACAGATTCATAACAAAACCTTCTAACTGTCAAACAGCTCATAACTAACTGCCAACCGTTTCTAACCAAATCCGTAACAAACTCCAAAAGCAGTTACACAACTCCTAACAGATTAACAGAAGAGGAGAAGGGTAGTTACCTGAGAAATTGAATCTCCTCCATCTCTATAAATCAGAAACCGGTTTCACACTTCAAGCTCTCGATTCATTTCCACCTCCACCCTTCAATCTCCACCATTTTTTCCACAATTCACTTCATCATTCTTCATCATCCATCACTCTCACTCTCTACAACCTTCACATCACCATCCCCTTTCATACCATCTTCATCACACACGCTCATTCACCACCTTCTTCACCACCATTCTCCTCCACCTTCACAGCTTCATTCTCTAATCACCTCTCATCCATCTCCATCATCATCTTCCTCAATCTTCAAACCTCTCTTCATCACACTGCAACACTCTTCAAGGCTCTCACTCTGAACCTTCTTCATCTTCACCATCACACCAAAAATATGAGAAGAAATCGTAACAGAAAATGGAGAAAGAGAAAGATCGTAACAGAATATGTAAAAGAAGAGAACTGAGTATCTAACAAACCTGTAATAATCTTCATCCTCAAGCTTAGTTCACCTTCGTCTCTCTGCAATCAGGCTTCTACATCATTCAATATCAATCGGTCTCCACCTCTTCGTGCTTCAATCTCTGTTCACGTTTCATCCCAAACAACCATTCGCAAATCACCTTCAAACTCACCATCATCTTCAATTGCGACGACCTCAACATCGTGCTTCATCCCCTCGGCACGGAAACACGGTTCAACAACAACTTCGCTCACGGCCACCATCTTCACAACTTCATCTTCAAAATCGGCAACAATCCTCCTCACTCTTCTCCATTGCGAGCAACAACAACAACATCGCATTCGGATTCAGAAACGAGCAAACAGAAGAAAAAAGGAGATTCACGATTGAAGGACGGCTCGAGCAGATAACGTCATCGGCGTCGATCCTTTTCTTGATTACGGTGGCCGGAAACTCATCAGAGTCGAACGTTAGCCGCGCCGTTCACGTCGGGGAAGAAGGAGAATGCGCCTCTGAAAGTTGAAAGGTCATGATCATCAACCCTAATTCCCCTCTTTCAGTCATTTCCTTTTTTGTTTATTTTAATTAGCTATTAATTTTTCCCTGAATAAATTTCTGAATGATCATGGACCGAAAACACGTCTCTTGGGCCATAATTCCGATTCTCACCCCCCAGGGGCCCACGCATCCTGCTTCTCTTTACAAAAATTCTGAAAACAATAAAACAAACCCTGGTAGGCCTAATTCAGTCTGGGCCCTGCGCATATATGCTTACTGCACCCATAATTTCAACATGCACCCCCCTGAATTCACACTCTTTTTTCATTTTTAGAATTTAGATTTTCTTTACATTTTAACAATAAAATGCTAATTTTCTTCCTTGTACTTTTAGACCTTAACACTAATTTTTGACTAAAAAAATGATCACAAAATATTAGTTTAGACTTTTAATTCTTGTGTTTGATTAGAATACCAATTTTGTCATAAAAATGTACATAAAAAAATAGTAGTATTTTAGACTAATTTTGGTACTAATACTTGAATTGCTTCTCTTATGCTTTTGCATCGTTTTCATGCTATTTGTGTATAATTGTTGTGTAACTTTGTTACTTAGCTTTTGGCCATATTTTTGGCCTATTTTGTTAATACCATTTTAATGCTTCTTTTAGAATCTATCCCATGTTAACATTAGGATTTAGACTTGTATAGACAACTTAGATTAGAATTTAGGATTAGTTCCCTATTGCATTCTTTTTCTTTTCAACTCTTTAAAACATTAATAAAAGGAAGATGCGAATCACATTAAGCAAGTGATAGAGAAATGAGTGGGATTCATTCCCTAATCTATTTCTCAATCACTTAGTGGCATAGAAACGAGTGGGATTCATTCCCTAACCTGTTTCTCGGTCACTACTTAATGGGAGAGAAACGAGTGGGATTCATTCCCTAATCTGTTTCTCAAACATTAATTAATGGGAGAGAAATGAGTGAGATTCATTCTCTAATCTGTTTCTCAAACATTACATAATGGGATGGAAGTGAGTGGGATTCATTCCCTAATCTGCTTCTCGATCATTATGCATTTTATGTGATTCGAATCGTGAAGTAAATTCCCTTAAAAAAATACACAATCAAAAACACTTTAAAACACCTAACAATGATTCAGACTAAAGCAAAGTAGAGAAAGTGGTGAGTGGCCCGGTATTGGGAACTGTTCATCACTCATCTACCCTAAAAGACACAAACCAATCATTTCTTTTGCCTAAGGGCACCGTTATCTCCGCTCCATTGCATCCTAGGCTGTCCCCTTATGCAAGAGCGCGAGCGTTAACGCCGCCCAACTAAAAAACACAAAACAAACAGAAAATTGTGAGCCGAGCTACGGTAACTCTGATTCCTGAAAAGGATACGTAGGCAGCGGGGTAGGGCCCGTGCGAGTACAATTCTTTATTTTCCCTACATTCTGCATTCATTCGCATTTAGACATAGACATAGTTACACACCCTTTAGATAGAAACAAACCTAGGTGGATACCATCGAGTACGATGGGCGTGAGGGGTGCTAATACCTTCCCCTTGCGTAACCGACTCCCGTACCTTGATTCTCTGGTCGCAAGACCCTGTTCCTTCCTTTGTTAGGTTTTCTGATATTCCTTTCCCTTATGGGATAAATATATTGGTGGCGACTCTGTTCATTTTTCGCGAGCGTGCGACAAGTCTCAAATACAAAAAGCTGAAAAAGCTATTTGAATTTGAAACAAAGAAGCTTGAGTTGGAAAATTCTGAATTAAAAGAAAAACTTTTAAAATTATCCAATAATGTTGGATCTCCTTCTGATTCAGAAAAATCCACTCCTAGTCTAAACCATATTCTGAAAGAATATGATTTAAGTTTCAGGAAGTTCTTATCTAGAAGTATTGGCAGAAGTCAGCTAGCTTCTATGATATATGCTGTGTCTGGAAACAAAAGAGTTGGCATTGGTTTTGAGGGTGAAACCCCATACAAACTTGAACCTGTTGATGAAATGAAACTCACATACAAGCCATTGTATGATCAGTTCAAGTATGGCCACTCCCATGATATTAGGCACACTTCACATGCTGAAAGTTTTCACATAACACACACCAAAAAGCATGTGACACAACCTAGGAAATATCATGAAACTCACATTAATAATTATCATGCTGTTCCTCCTATTGCTTACAATGTTAAACCCAAGTTCAATCAGAACTTGAGAAAATCTAACAAGAAAGGACCCAAGAAAATGTGGGTACCTAAGGATAAGATTATTCCTATTGCAGATATCCTTGACTGCAAAAAGGACAAAGCACAACATGTCATGGTACCTGGACTCTGGATGCTCACGACACATGACAGGAAGAAGGTCTATGTTCCAAGACCTGGTGCTTAAGTCTGGAGGAGAAGTCAAGTTCGGAGGAGATCAGAAGGGCAAGATAATTGGCTCTGGATCTATAAAGTCTGGTAACTCTCCTTCCATCTCTAATGTACTTCTTGTAGAAGGATTAACACATAACCTCTTATCTATCAGTCAATTGAGTGACAATGGTTATGATATAATCTTTAATCAAGAGTCTTGCAAGGCTGTAAATCAGAAGGATGGCTCAATCCTATTTACAGGCAAGAGGAAGAACAATATTTATAAGACAGATCTGCAAGATCTTATGAGTCAGAAGGTGACTTGTCTTATGTCTGTTTCTGAAGAGCAGTGGGTCTGGCACAGAAGATTAGGTCATGCTAGTTTGAGAAAGATTTCTCAGATTAACAAACTGAATCTAGTCAGAGGACTCCCTAATCTGAAATTCAAATCAGATGCTCTTTGTGAAGCATGTCAGAAGGGCAAGTTCTCCAAACCTGCATTCAAGTCCAAGAATGTTGTTTCTACCTCAAGGCCATTAGAACTCTTGCACATTGATCTGTTTGGCCCAGTCAAAACAGCATCTGTCAGAGGAAAGAAATATGGATTAGTCATCGTAGATGATTATAGCCGCTGGACATGGGTAAAATTCTTGAAACACAAGGATGAGACTCATTCAGTGTTCTTTGATTTCTGCATTCAGATTCAATCTGAAAAAGAGTGTAAAATCATAAAGGTTAGAAGTGATCATGGTGGTGAATTTGAGAACAGATCCTTTGAAGAATTCTTCAAAGAAAATGGTATTGCCCATGATTTCTCTTGTCCTAGAACTCCACAGCAAAATGGGGTTGTAGAACGAAAGAATAGGACTCTGCAAGAAATGGCCAGAACCATGATCAATGAAACCAATATGGCTAAGCATTTCTGGGCAGAAGCAATAAACACTGCATGCTATATTCAGAATAGAATCTCTATCAGACCTATTCTAAATAAGACTCCTTATGAATTGTGGAAGAATAGAAAGCCCAACATTTCATATTTCCATCCTTTTGGATGTGTATGCTTTATTCTGAACACTAAAGATCATCTTGGTAAGTTTGATTTCAAAGCACAAAAATGTTTCCTTCTTGGATATTCTGAACGCTCAAAAGGCTACAGAGTATACAATACTGAAACATTGATTGTAGAAGAATCAATCAATATCAGGTTTGATGATAAGCTTGGTTCTGAAAAACCAAAGCAGTTTGATAATTTTGCAGATTGTGATATTGATATATCAGAAGTTGTTGAGCCAAGAAGCAACGCATCAGAAGCAGAGCTTCTCAGAAGCAAAGAATCTGAAGATCAAGTATCAGCTTCTCTGGAGAATCTAAGCATTTCTGAAGAACCATCTGTCAGAAGATCATCCAGACTCATCTCTGGTCATTCAGAAGATGTCATTCTTGGAAAGAAGGATGATCCAATCAAAACAAGAGCATTCCTTAAGAACAATGCAGATTGTCAATTAGGTCTTGTATCTTTGATCGAGCCAACTTCTGTTGATCATGCTCTAGAAGATCCAGACTGGATAATTGCTATGAAGAACTAAATCAGTTTACAAGGAATGATGGTTGGGATCTTGTTCCTAGACCAGATGGATTCAATATAATTGGTACAAAATGGGTCTTCAGAAACAAGCTCAGAATGAGAAGATGAGAAATTCTTATATATGGGTATCTTCTGAAATGAAATCTCTTTCTTAAGAAGTTCTGATTGAAATCAATTAGAAATTGTGATTCAGTTATTACTAACGTTTCATTGTCTAAGTAGATTCAGAATCTCTTTAAAAGCAAAACAGCTGTAACTGGCTATCCAGATGGTAAACACGTGGTCACTACTCCTGGACAAGCGTGCGTGCAGTTGAGGGGACGTCTACGTAGGTAACTGTGCAAATCACGTCTTTTGTCATTATTATCTCTCCTCACGTCACGTAACATTAAATGCTTTTCATCATTTACTCTCTTTCAGTTTTCTATTTATATTCTTCAAACGTTTCTTTTCCCTCTCATATTTCTCTCACTTTGCATTCAGTTTCTTTTTCGTTCTCTCTCTTTGTTTTCATATCATAAACCCTAGCAGTTCCAATATCTGCAAATTCATCATGAATCCATCGTCAAGCTCTGGGAATCAAGATAATGATCGGAAACAAAAGAGAAAGGCAACTGCTGAACCAGAAACCAAACCAAAAAGAGTAAGGATCTCCTATGACCCTCTCAAAGTGTATCAACCCCTTGACGGTTCCCCTCAATCACCTCCCTCTTCAAAGACCTCCACCACCTCTTCCTCCTCATTCATCCTCTCGGAACCACCTTCTTCACCATCTGATATCTCCTCTCCTTCAACCCTTCCATCAGATATTTCTTCATCTCTCTCACACCCTTTTCCCACCAGAACACCTAATCCCTACAGTGTTATTCTTCCCGACTCCAGGTTCACTGTCAACCCTCCAACCCCTACCACTCAATCATATCTGGAGCTTTTACATGCTGATGTAAATGGCTGGTTGGAGATTCTAGGTGCTACAAACAACCTTTGGAATACCTTTCGTCAGGATTTTCTGGCTAAGGCTACAGACACTCAGAGAAGGATTATGTCTGAAGCTCCTGGTGTTCGTGGTTTTCGGTTGGAAGTTGGTGAAAGCAGCCATCACCATCTCATCAGGAACAGAAGTGTTCTTGAAGGGAAGATACCAGCAGATGAGTTGGAAGAAGAAAATCTCTGCAGAGACATCGTGGTGTGGAGACCATGGTTTCCTGTGCTGACTGGAGATTTTCAGTGGCTGTTCAACTGGTTCAGAATGAACCCTTCTGAAAAAGCACCTCACATGGTCTTTCCAGTAGTGGTTTATCGTGCTGAAGTTGCTGGTCCTACTCCTCCAACAAACCTAGCAGCTATTCTTCAAGCATTGGAAGATGGAACTTCTGAGCTGCCTGAACCAGAATATGCTAAGGCTACTTCTGAGTCAGACTCAGATGAGGAAATGGAAGATGCACAAGCTGAAGATCTCCCAGTAGATCACCCTGCTGAGATTGCTGTCCCTCTTGGCAGAAATACTGGTGCTTCTTCTTCTGGTGAAACCTCAGCTCTGATGGAGACCTTGGAAACTCTTCATCAGAATCAAGCTATGCTGGCTTCTCGTTTGGACGCGCAAGAAGCAGCCAATGCTGAGTTTCGTTCCTTCATGACAAGGCAAGCTACAAGCACTGACGGGATTCATGATGTTCTGGCGCGGATTTTGCGTAGGCTAGGATCTTAGTCTTTTGGTCTTTGTAGTTTCCTCTCCTTGTTGCATCTGTTTTCCTGCATTCCTTTCCTGTAATCCTTTTTAATTATCAATGAAAAACTTTCTTTGTTTTACATTCCAGAGATTTTATTTGTCGTTTTAATTCATCTGAATCTTTTGAAATATTCTTTTTGATGTTATGACAAAAAGGGGGAGAAGATAAATGATAAATGATTTGATTAATCTATCAGTTGCTGGGTAAAGCTCCCACACATTCACTAACAAGAACTGCAAGTTCTATATGGTTTAAGTGTTTTGCAGGCATAAAGAAGTAAAGAGAATCTTCAAAGCAAACACAAGAAGCAAAACCATGGAAACTGAAGCAAGCCGAGTGCTGTCAAGCTTCAGAAATCAGAAGCAAGAAAGAAGAATGAATCAGAAGCACTGATAATAGAATTTGATCCATATTTGTCTATTTGTTTTTGACAAAATTCTATTTGCTCTGATACATTATTTTAGCCTATATGGCTCTGATACATATAATGTGTTCGAATATACATTTTATGTTCTGACTCGTTCATGCTGACTTTTGTCGTTTAGTTTTTGTTCTGTAACATTTCAGGATGTAGAGATGCTCTGATGATGCTCTGGTACATTCAACAATGTTCTGATACAAATCTAGCATGAAGTGATGTTGGTAGAAATTCAAAGCTCTGAAGCTATCCGAGGGAAGCAGAAATCAGAAGCTGTGAATGTTCAGAAGATCAAAGAAATTCAAGTTCTGAAGCTGTCCTGAATGGAAGCAGAAATCAGAAGCTGTGAATGTTCAGAAGATCAAAGAAATTCAAGTTCTGAAGTTGTCCTAGATGGAAGCAGGAATCAGAAGCTGTGAGTGTTCTAGGGATCTAAAGAAATTCTAGTTCTGAAGCTGTCCAATGGAAGCAGAAGTCAGAAGCTATGAATTCTCTGAAGACAAAAGCTTATATGATCGTCTCTACCGAAATAATCAGGGAAGTCTTTTATTAAAGTTCTTCGAGTATTTATTTCAGGGGGAGATTATTTATCTCAGGGGGAGATTGTTAATCTCAGGGGGAGACATATTCATATGCTTATGCTATAGCTGTGTAATTTGTCTTTTGCCGTCTGTTCTTTCTGATCGCAAATTCATATCATTTATATATGTTTTTGTCATCATCAAAAAGGGGGAGATTGTTAGAACAAGATTTGTTCTGATCAATTATCTTAGTTTTGATGATAACAATAATATGAATTTTGCTTAAGATAATATGGTACTCTAATCCAATGCAATTTCCCTTTCAGGAAATATATAAAGAGTACGCATAATTCAGCGCTCAGAAGCTTTGTCTCAAAGGGTTCAGCATGCAACATCAGAACATGGTCTGGCAAGACATCAGAAGATGGTCGAAGCAGAATCAGAACATGGGTCTATGGAAGCATCAGAAGAACAAGAGAACAGAAGCACTGAAGTTCTGATGGTATCACGCTCAGAAGCACTTCAAGGTCAGAAGATCAGAAGATGCTATGCACCAAGCTGTTTGACTCTGATGATATTCAAACGTTGTATTCACAAACATCAGATCAGAAGGAAGTACAAGTGGCAGGCTACGCTGACTGACAAAAGGAACGTTAAAAGCTACTAAAGGCTACGTCAGTAGACACAGCGTGAACAAGGCTCGAGGTAGTTGACAAAAGCGTATAACATTAAATGCGATGCTGTACGGAACACGCAAAGCATTAAATACATTCAACGGTCATCTTCTCCAACGCCTATAAATATGAAGTTCTGATGAGAAGCAATGTTAACGATTCTGCACCAAAACAACTCATATCAAACTTGCTGAAACTCTGTTCAAATCTAAACTCAGAATCTTCATCTTCATCAAAGCTCACTACATTGCTGTTGTAATATATTAGTGAGATTAAGCTTAAACGATTAAGAGAAATATCACAGTTTGTGATTATCGCTTTTAAGAAGCAATTGTAATACTCTTAGATTGATTACATTAAGTTGTAAGGAACTAGAGTGATCGTGTGGATCAGAATACTCTAGGAAGTCTTAGGAGTGAACTAAGCAGGTTGTAACTAGAGTGATCGTGTGGATCAGTATACTCTAGAAAAGTCTTAGAGGGTATCTAAGCAGTTGTTCCTGGAGTGATCAGTGTGTGATCAGAAGACTCTGGAAGACTTAGTTGCTGACTAAGTGGAAAACCATTGTAATCCGTGCGATTAGTGGATTAAATCCTCAGTTGAGGTAAATCATCTCTGCGGGGGTGGACTGGAGTAGTTTAGTTAACAACGAACCAGGATAAAAATAACTGTGCAATTTATTTTTATCTGTCAAGTTTTTAAAGCTACACTTATTCAAACCCCCCTTTCTAAGTGTTTTTCTATCCTTCAAGGGGGAGAGAATAAGCAGCTGAAATCATGAACAAGAAGTTCAAATGAACAATTTAAACTAAATTGTTGTCTTGATCCTCGTACAAATCAATATGAACCAAATGTTCACAATATTATTCATTTGCAAAGTTTATGAAATAAATTATCAGCTGATAATACTCCACTCAAAGTGGATTCTCTTATTGGATAATATAATAATGCAAATGAGTTGTTGTTGCGCCTGAAGCGTGGTATGAAAGTTGGTTCCAATGTTAAAAATCCTCTACTAAGAAAAGAAACTAAAGATGACCCAAGTGAGGATATGAAAATGCTTAGAGCACTTTGACATAATTTAATTTTCAGTTCCAGAAGAACAAATCAAGTACTTGAAATATGAAATAAAGAGATCTCGATAAATTATGTCATGGATGAAATGGAATGGAACCGAAATTGAGATAACCAAATAAAGTCAATATTGACAATGTCTTTGTATACAATATAGCGCTAAAAGTGATCAATGATAACGAGGATCATGAGTCAAAGTCTATTAAAGATTGTAGACTAAGTGAGAATTGGCCAAAATGAATATATTCAATTAAAAAAGAATTAAACTCACTTTACAAGTGACTCACTTTTGGACCTGTAGTCCGAACACTTCAAGGTGTGAAACTAATTGGATATAAACGAGTTTTTATGAAAAAGAAAAATAAGAATGATATAAAGTTTGATTTATTGCTCAATGATTTTCACAAAGATCTAAGATTGATTTTGATAAAACATATCCATCTGTAGTGGATTCAATCGAATTTTGATATTTAATTAGCCTTGTAGCACATGAAGGGCTTAATTTGAACATGGTGAATATTATGACATCTTTTTTATATGGTTCACTTAATAGTGATATTTACGTGAAACTCCCTGAAGGGTTCAATATACCAGAGGCACGTAATTGTGGTTCTCGAGAAAACTACTACATCAAATTGAACAAGTCTCTCTATGGGCTGAAAGAATCTAGATGCATGTATCGCCTTAGTGAATATTTATTAAATGATGAATATACTAATAACTCAATTTTTCCTTGTATTTTCATAAAATGATGTGGAAAAGTATTTGCAATAATAGTTGTCTATGTGGATGACATAAGTATTATTGGAACTCCTGAAGAGCTTCCAAAAGCTATAAATTGCTTAAATAAAGAGTTTGAGATGAAGGACCTAGAAAAGACAAAATATGTCTAGGTTTGCAAATTGAGCATTTGGACAAAAGAATATTTGTACATCAAGAAGGCTATATAGGAAAGTGTTGAAATGATTCTATATGGACAAATATCATCTATTGTCTACTCTAATGGTTGTTAGATCATTAGATGTAGAGAAAGATCCTTTCAGGCCTCAAGAAAATGATTACAAAAATTGTTTGGTCCTTAAGTACCATATCTTAGTGCAATTGGAGCACTAATGTATCTTGCTAATTATACATGTCTCGATATATCGTTTGTGGTCAATCTATTACAAAGATACAATTATTCGCCTACATGAAGACATTTGAACGGAGTCAAACATATACTTCGTTATCTTAGAGATGTTGGTTACTTGTCAGATTCTCACAAGGGTGGATCTGAAAGAGGTTATTTGTTTACATGTGATGGTACAACCATTTCATGGCGATCTATGGAACAACTCATGGCAACAACTTCATCAAATCCTGCATAACTATTAGCACTCCATGAAATCACTTCCAAGAAGAAATTTTAAGCAACTACTACAAATAATATCGTCTCACATGTAAATGTCTGCATGAGGGGGAGAAATACATATGTTTTGCACTCTTTTTCCCTTCACCATGGTTTTGTCCCACTGGGTTTTCCTGGTAAGGTTTTTAACGAGGCAATTCACATTTAAAGGATATTGTACTCTTTTTCCTTCACTAGAATTTTTCCCACTGGGTTTTCTCTAGTAAGGTTTTAACGAGGCATATCCTCAATGAACATCCAAGGGGGAGTGTTATGAATAATAGTAAATAGATATGGATGTTCATTTTCCCCAATCTTTCTATATTCCTTAACTCCTATAATTTAAGTTCCTAACCTTTGTGTATTCTTTGAGTTAATGGTTGTCATTGGTCATGTACTATAAATATGGATCATATTGCAATGTAAATGGTACTTTTGGAAGAAGATAATACAATATTGCTTCTCTCTTCTCTTTCTCTCCTTCATGTATCATTCATCTCTATCGTTTTAGTTAATTTCATAACAATTTTTTTATTTTAGTTTATATATTTGAGTGTACTTGAACACTATTTATTTAAGTTGTGTTCAAAAGAGTATTCTTCTTGTTTGAACTTTGAACAAAGAAATTGAATATTTGTAATTGTAAATTGTGTTGATTTTCAAATAACTTATTTTTCTGATGGAGAAAATAATATTTAATTAATAATTGACCTACCACCGCTTATGATAATAAATACTACACACTATATTTTCTCAATTTGAAAGGGAAAGGGACGTCAAACTCCAGGCAATAAATACGGCAGGGGAGTCACTGACATGCTATCATGGAACGTGACTTTATGTGATATTTTTAGATTAATTATTTAATTAATTATAAATGTAATTATTTATTATTAATATAAATTATAGTTAATTGTTATTAAATATTAATTATTAATAAATTATTTGATTGAATTTTATTTTTAAATAACTCATAATGGATTGACTCATCTTTGTTTTTAATTGTTTAAATATTTAACCTACACTATTCGTGATCATTTTTCCATTACATGATGAGATGAATATTTACATTGGATCGGAACAATTAATGAGTGAGAGAGAGAGACACCGGAAATATCTTTTTTTTTTACTTATATATTCTTCAACTTTCATTTTTCACATGAGAAATATTATTTGGACATTTTTTATATATATCCAACTTAGTATATTTATATGGTTTTGTATAAGATGTTATTTTATTTATTTTATTCTCTCTCTTTTAATTACATCAACCATAACCGTTATAAATGATTTATTTGTATATTTGTGGTGAAATATAATGTCAATGATTAATAATGTTATCTTGTGTTCTAAAGTTACATGATAAAAAACCTATAAATTAAAATTTTGTAAAAAAAAAAAGTGAATGTTCAGAATAACATTATTGTTTTCACATTAACAATTAAAGAAGAATGGGAGACGTAATATTTTCATACAAAACCTTAATGGTATGTTTGGATGAAATAATTTAAAAATTTTAGGTATTTTAAATATTTCAATTGAATTCTCTTCATTTAAATTTTTTTGTTTGGATAAATTCATTGTAAAAATTTTAGGGAAATTTTTTTAAATTTTAAGTTTTTAGGCCAATTTCAAAATTTGAAAATAAGGACTTATTGATAAGTTTTAAAATTTATAGAACCCAATTTATAAAATAACTATATGACCCTTACTTTTATTTAGTGGTTTAAAATTTTAAAGTAATCAACTTTTAAAAAGTTAAAAGACATAACCTTTGATGGAGGAATTAATAAAAGTTTTAGAACAGAGTTAAAAACACTACTACAGAAAAGATATACAACAACGTTCACATTACCACGGTCAAAAGATTCACTGTGATAGAATCTATTCAATTAGGTGTTTTTTATTTTCATTTTTAAGCCACTTTTCATTACGGTTGGAAATTCCAACCGTGGTAAAATGTGGCGCGTGATCATGAGTTCGAATCTTGTTGTTGTTGTTCTACGGCTGCATTAATGAATGTTTAATACAACTGTTGTTATATGTAGCACGCCATCCACTTTACTACAACAATTGAAAGTTCCAACCGTGGTGAAAAGTCACTCAGGATCATGGGTTCGAATCCTATCACCTACAGTTTTATTTTTTTATTTATTTTTAAACCTCTTTTCACAATGGTTGGAACTTCCAACCGTGGTGAAAAGTCATTCAGGGTCATGGGAATATAAGCGTGTTTATTGAGTTTCTTCATTATCCTTAAACAAATTCTTGTCGTCCATTTAGTGAGTATCAACGCTCAAGACACTATCATTAGTGATCCGCATGAAATCTAAATCTTAGACGAACTTCATCTTATACCTCCAAACGTCATCTTTCATTTACGACATTCTATTTTTCCACTAAACCAAGGTCGAAAATATCATTTCTTCCAAAACAAAACTCGAAAACATCATTTCTTTCATTAACAAATTTCATAACTCCATCATCTCTTCTCTAACTTGAACAAGACAAGGAAAGTATGGATTCAAATTAACAATGTTAGTTGTTGTTGTTATTGTTGTTGTTGTTGTTGGTCTTGTTTCTCTTGTTGTTATTATTGTTGTTCTTGTCGTTATTTTGTTCTTGTTCTTGTTATTGTTATTGTTGTTCTTGTTGTTATTATTATTGTTGTTGTTCTTCTTCTTCTTCTTCATCTTGTTTTTGTTTTTCTTGTTGTTCTTCTTCTTGTTGCTCTTGCTACAATTGTTGTTATACTACTGCATTTTATTTTATTTTATTTTATTGAAAGACATACAACAATGGTTGTTTAATACAATTGTAGTTGTATGTAACGCTCTATCCAGTTTACTACCGCGGGCAATAGACCGTGATTGTAAATAAGTCACTTACAATCACACCCTACTTAACAATAGTTGTTCAAACGTTATTATGGGTCTTTCACAACCGTTGTTATATGTGTTTTCGTACTAGTGACACAAAGATGTTGTGTTTTGGCATAAGTTTATTTTAAAGTAAGAAAAAAGGTGATTTCAAAGATTGAATGCATACGAGCAACCAATAACATGCATGTGAATTTCACATGATAAGGTATATCGGAGCCACGAGAGAATCATTTGACTACGCGATCTCCATGATAAATACACTTGATTGATCTTTGCAACATGACAACCTTTATCACTAAGAAACTGCAATGGAACACAAGGGCATACCATCCATTATGTGAATTGTAAATGTTAAAGTAAGACATTAATAGAGATAAGAGAGCTAGGTTAGTGTTTCAGTTTATGTTTCCTTGTGAAAATATCTTTAGTATTTTAGTTTAAAAAGTCAAAATAGTTTCTCATTTTGGATAATTTTAAAATAAAAAATGCAAAATTTTAAAACTTTTGAAAAATCTAAAATATGCATAATTTCATTTCTCTAATTAATACATGTTCCAGTACACTAAAAAAATCTCATATTATTTAAGAATCGTGATCAATAGTAATTTATTTATAATACTTGTACTTCTCAATCCAACAAATCATATTGTTAGAAAACAAAACTGAAATTTAATATCCATTTTGAATTATTTGACGCCATCTATGAGAATTAAATCCCGCAAACATGTTCAAAGGTCGGGTCCTTCAACCTATTAACCTTGATTGAAGGACCGTTGTTTCATTACATCAAAACAGTCTTATGTTATTTGAGAATCAAAGACCAATGATAATTATACAAATCATCCACTCCTCAATCCAAAAAAAATCATTTTTTAATTGACAAAATTGTAAGAGTCTCCCACACTTAAGTCGGAAAATATCTAATAGAAGAATTTGAAGTCCATGCCAAATTAATATCCTCCCAATTTAATTTGTATACTCTGAATATTTGAGTTACCTGCAACATATTTTAAATTTCGAGCGTAAAAGAAAACTATAAATATCAAATGGTGAAATTTTGGAGGCAATTTAAGATTTACTATCGTTTATAGTTGGAAAGTACAGAGAAGGGCCTAGAGTGTTAGAAGTAAATCATATTCAGAAGCTTATGAGTTTTTAGTCAGAAAGTTTGCATTAGTCAGAAGTTGTTGTTAGCTTCAGAGTTTTATTAAAAGTTTGTTATGCCTACGTGGCAGTTTAGCTTTGTTTTTCCTTTGTTCATTGGTGTATTTAAACAACTTGGTATAACAGATATTTCATAACTGAATTTTCACCAATGAGAGTTTTTTATATTTTCTCTCTTCTCTCTCTTCTTCCATCTTCATCTTCAATCTTGTGCATCAACAATTGGTATCTAGAGCCCCGGTTCAATTTACATAGAAACACGAGAGTACGTGAGGCATGTGTGATTGATTTCATTCCTTGAATTCGGGTTAATTTCACAATCAGAATCAAAACAGAATTGCATTTCTTAATTTTGTGGGATCGAGAAACACGGATGTTTGGTGAGATCTGAGTGAGTTTTAGTGCACAAGAACGAAGATGAATGACACAAATAGTTTAAATACAAAGCTTCTAGTGTTTGATGAAAAGAATTGAAATGGTGGATGATTCATATGTGTGTGTTGTTTGGTTCTCAAGACGTTCTTAATCTCATCACCGACGATTACGTTGTGGTTGCCGCAAATGCGACAGAGGAATAGAGAAACACGTAAAGAGATACGAAAAAGAAAGATCGGAAGGCATTATTCTATATACATCAGTGTGTGGATGTGTCTGTGTTTGAGAAAATCGTTGATTCCACGACGACGAAGGTTGCATGGGACATACGGACACGGTGCTATGGCGGAAATGCATTAGTGAAGAAGGTGAAACTTCAGTCTCTACGTAGGCAGTATGAGAATCTCAACATGAAGGACATTGAGACTTCAGTCTCTACTTCTATAGAGTGATTCTGATCACAAGTGAGATGAAATCTTGTGGAGAAACTTTTTTTGAAAAAGTAATCATTGAGAATGTATTGAGATCTCTTAATCCTTAATTTGATTACATTGTTGTAGTGATTTGAAATTATAAAGATCTCGGAACCATTAGAATTGAGGAACTACAGAGTAGTCTAGAGGCTTAAGAGTTGCGTCTGACTAAAAGAACCTCTTAAAGAGAGGTAGAGCATACTCTGAAGGCGTCTTTTTGGTAAGAAAAGTCAGAAGCCAAGAAGAGATATGGTGGTGGTGTTCAGAATTCAAAAGCCTATAGTTCTGATGGGAAGAAACATCATAAAGGAGAGGAGAAGTGTGACAAGAGAAAGGTTCATTATTATAACTGTAATAGGTTTAGTCATTTTGCTAAGGATTGTTGGTCAAACAAAAAAATGAAGTCATAAGAAGCAAACATAGCTAGAGGAGATTCTGATGATGAACTTGTGCTATTGATGGCTTATAAATATGAGGTTGAATATTTGGTAGACTGGTGGTATAAGGACACTGCCTGCTCAAATCATTTAATTAGAAACAATCCATGGCTGATTGATTTTGACTCTAGAAAGAGGACAAATATCATATGTGCTGATGATAAGTACCTTAATATTGAAGGTATGAGAAATGTCAGAGTCAAAGTGAAGAATGGTAAAATTATTTTGATCAAGAATGTTTGGTATGTTCTTAGCATGAAGAGCAATCTGATGAGTGTAGGTTAGCACATTGAGAAAGGTTTCTCAATTACCATGAAGAACAATCTCTTGAAGTTGTATGATTCTAATCTGAAGCTAATTATGCGGTCTGAATAGGGAAGCAACTGAGCATTCAAGGTGAATGTAGAGACCGCTGAAACTAAATGCCTTAGTGCAAAAGGTGACAGTAAGTTGTTGCATAAGAGATTGGGTCATCTGAACTTCAGAAGCTTATGGCATCTAAGTTCTAAGAATCTAGTACATGACATTCCTAAGATTGTGAAGCCTGAGAAGTCACGTGAGATATACATGAAAGGAAAACAACCCATATTGCCATTTGCATCAGAAGTAGCCCCAAGAGAAAAGCATGCTTTGGGAGTAGTACATTATGATGTATGTGGACCATTTGAAGTACTTTCACTTGGAGGAAACAAGTACTTTGTATCTTTTGTGGATGAGTTTACAAGGATGACATGGGTAGCACTCATCAAGTTTAAGCATGAAGTGTTTACCAAGTTTCAAAAGTTCATGGTGAAGGCTAAAAAACAGAGTGGTCAAAAGTTGAAAGTTCTCATAAATGATGGTAGAGGTGAGTAAAATTCTACAAATTTCAAGAAGTTTTGTGAGGAGAATGGAATTTAGCATAAGGTGACTGATCCATACACTCCTCGGCACAATGGTCTTGCAGAAAGAAGAAATAGAACTTGATATGACAAGGAGTATGTTGAAAGAGAAGAAGCTCCCTCATACCTTGTGGGGAGAAGTTATTGTCACTTCAGCATATGTGTTTAACTAGTGTCCAATAAAGAAGTTGATGGAAATTATTCCTTTTAATAAGTGGAATGGAGAGAAGCAAAATGTGAGTCATTTTATATTATTTGGTTCAGTTTGTTACTAACATGTCCGAGGTGCTACTAGAAAGAAGTTGGATGATAGAAGCAAAGTCATGTTGTTGATTGGGTACCACAGTACAGGTGCGTATAAGCTTTATTGTCAATTCACTAATAAAGTTGAAGTCATCAGAGACGTCATTATGAAAGAATCAGAAGTATGGGATTGGAGCAAGTCTGAATCCAACTCTAGTGTAGTGTTCACACCTGAGTTAACTTCTAAAGATACTTTTGAATCTGAAGGTAACTTTGCCTCTAAAGATGAGTCTGAGTATGGATATGAATCTGAAGCTGAAGTCGAGTCTGATTCTGAAGGAGACTATGAAGATGAGTCAGAAGCTGAATGTGAATTTGATTCTGATCCAAATTCTGATGGTGATCCAGAATCTAGTGGTCAAGCCT
The DNA here is from genome assembly GCF_029867415.1 of Vicia villosa. Taxonomy (NCBI): domain Eukaryota; kingdom Viridiplantae; phylum Streptophyta; class Magnoliopsida; order Fabales; family Fabaceae; genus Vicia; species Vicia villosa. The sequence continues at coordinate 131,731,758 of NC_081181.1, read as the reverse complement.
CTAAAGGGGGTCAAGCGTCTGAAGGTAGAACTTCTGAAGAGGATCCAACTTTTGAAGGTGGTCCAGCATTTGATATTGTTCCAAAACTTGAAGAAGATTCTGAACAAGTTCATAGACTACAAAGAATCAGACAAATACCAAGAAGATTTACAGATTTTGACATGTTTCAAGATACTAAGATAGACTCTGAAGGAGAAGTCATTCAATGTGTTATGTTAGTAGACTCCGAACCAATAAGTACTAAAGAAACTTTAAAAAAGAAAGTGTGGATGAAGACTATGAAAGAAGAACTTGAAGGTATAAAAAGAAATAAGACTTGTGAGTTGACTGAGCTTCCAAAGAAGAAGAAAGCCATCAGTTTCATATGTGTTTTCAAGATAAAGTTAAAGCCATATGGATCAATCGGCAAACACAAAGCAAGGTTTGTTGCTAGAGAATTTCTTCAGAAATATGATTTAGACTACTTTGAAGTGTTTACGCCTATAACTAGACATGAAACAATTAGATTGGTGATGCATCTGGATGTAAAATATGCATTTTTGAGTGGTCCATTACAAGGAGAGGTATATGTGTCACAACTTCCTGGATTTGTGAAAAGGAATCGGGAAGGGATGGTATACAGGTTACATAAAGCGTTATATGGTATCAAACAAGATCCTAGAGCTTGGAATCTAAAAATTGAATCATTTTTCAAGCTACAAGGATTTAGAAAGTGTGATATGGAGTATAGGGTTTATATTCAACATACCTCTAAAAATATTGTGATTCTGGTGTGTCTTTATATTGACGACATATTGCTAATAGGGAGTTGCTCAGATGAGATGGTTAAGCTCAAGAAGGTGCTGATAAATGACTTTGAGATGATTGATCTAGAAAATATGATATATTTTCTAGGGATGGAGATTTTGTACTCTGAGAAGGGTATAATTTTGCCTCAACAAAAGTGTGAACTTGAACTTTTGAAGAGATTTGAGCTAACAAATTGCAAGACTGCAATCACACTAGCTGAGATGAATCACAAGTTGAATTCTTATGTTAAGAGTGATGATGTAGATGCTACAACTTATAAACAGTTGGTTGGCACTTTGAGATATATTTGTAACACCAAACCTGCCATTTTCTCTACAATTGGAGTGGTGAGTAGGTTTATGAACAAGCCAAAGTGGTCATATTACCAAGCTGCTGTCAGTATACTGATGTATATTAAGGGGACTTTGAGGTATGAAGTTTTATTCCCTTCTCGTGCTAAATCTGACTCAGAGTTGATATGTTATTCATACTTTGATTGGTGCGAAGACTGAGTTGACATAAGAAGTACTTGATATTTCTTCAAGTATCTAGGAAGTCTCATTTCTTGATGCTCAAAGAAGTAACATGTGATTGCCTTGTCAGCTTGTGAAGTTGGGTACATTGCAGGTGCTTTATATGCGTGTCTAACTGTTTGACTTATGAACTTATTGCGGGATCTGAAGATTAAGGTGAGAAAGCATGTGAGGTTGATAATTGACAACATATCGGCTATAAGCCTTGCTAAGAATCCAGTGTTGTATGGAAGGAGCAAGCACATTGACACGAAGTATCGTAGTGCTAGAAATTGTGCACTGTAGCACTCAGAAGCAACTTATAAATGTGCTGACTAAAGTTGTCAAGATTGAACACTTTATCTATTTGAAGGATGAAACTGGTGTTGTAGAGTTTAATTAGCTGAATACGAATTAAGGGAAGGTGTTGAAAGTAATTCATAGTCAAAAGCTTCTGAGTTGTTAGTCAGAAGTTGTTGTTCAAAAATTGTTGTTAGCTTCTGATTTTAGTAAAAGTTTGTTATGTCTTCGTGACAGTTTAGCCTTGTTTTAGCTTTGTTCATTGGTGTATTTAAACATTTTGGTATAACATATTTTTCATAACTGAATTTTCACCATTGAGAGTTTGTTACGTTTTCTCTCTTCTATCTCTTATTCCATCTTATCTTCATCTTCAACTTTGTGCACTAACTCAGAGGAGATTGCTTCAAGATTTGAGTTTATTAGTTTTAGTCTCATTTGTTAGAAAAGAATCCTAATCATTGCTGTGTTTAAGTAATCAAAAATTCGTCAAACTTTTGTACTTAAAATGTCTCATATTAGTCTTCTTCATTCAATGTGCGTAAGATAATATGGCATTTAACGTGTCAACTAAGCAAAGTTAACTCTGTTATTAATGGAAACTGGCAGAGGGACCAAATTAATTAAAGCATAGTGTCTAAAGAAAAGACTATTCCAGAAATATGATAAAGCAATGGTCTTGATGAAATTCAAGTGACAAAGGAGAAAATTGAGGATTTACTCCTAAAAATATACTGCAGAATACTATACAGATGATTTTTATATAGCGTAAGTTTGAAAATTAGTGTGCAATGATGAAGACTCTTAACTAAGAGGACCCATACTCAGACATCTTCTATGGCTTTATTTTTCTCTGATATTGAAAATATGTCCAATACTATTGCTTTTAGTATGGTGCATGTGCTTTTTGCATGTCATTTGTTAGAACATGAGAATTCCAATGGTCAATAATTGATGTCTAGTTACTTAGGGGAAAAATAATTCAAAACATGTGCTGCTGTTCTTAATCAAGTGGCTTACATCTATTGAATTATACTCAGTTCATTTTGTGTCATTAAATTAAATAAAACTATTTTCTAAGATTTATTAGTTAAAAATGGCAAGAGACTTAATGATTGACAAAAAAGAACAAAACTCACATAAATCAGATTAAAATTTGCATATACAAGTTATTTTATGCCTTTTGCCGTACAGAAAAGGAGAAATAAATACAATAGAAGCAAAGCATATAATTTTCCCACATGCTCACTGGAATCAAACACAATACTTCAGTTCAAAAAAGTCTGAGTTGGTGTTAGTTTGTGCAGTTCACCAACGCCGCCATGGGTTGAATCCGAAGCTAATGATGAGATATCACAATACAAAATATATTGGATATTCAAATAATCTAAAAAACATATAACACGAGGGAGTAACTATTAACTTGCACCAGTGGACACAGTAAGATGCTAGGGTGGTATAAGAGTTGTAAACAGATTAAGCAAAAGGAAATAAATTGTAAGAAGTTGAAAATTTTGCAGAGAAAGAGAGAATAATAAACTGTAATGGGTGAATGAAACTACAGCACAGATATCCACACAAAATAACATGAAATACCCAAATGCTCCCTGCCTCCCACTCTTAACATCTTTCTAGGCTATTAGGAGTACAAGGTTTCAAAACTATGCAAATATTAAAAACAGAATCCTCAGATTATCTCCATCTACAAACCAAAATGATGTCTCTTCATGTCTTTACTGCAATCCAATTAAACATAGTGATATGTGCAGTAATATACCTCAACTTTGAAGGATTTTTACTATTCTGAATTGACAGTCTCAATTTGCTGCGACAGAGGGAGACTAATAGGATATCGATCACGATGCACAATAGCTCTCACAATAATGAGATACTACAAACTGTCATACCAAAGTCTGTGTTAGTTATGATCATCACCAGCACTGTAATTTCTAAAGGTGCCAACCATCAGATACTAGAAAATAAACTTTTTGGCTCCTCAGAATGTGTATAGCAGAGCTTTAATCAGTTAGAACTTAACTAATCATGAGCTTACAGTTTCTCTACTTATATGTAGTGAATGGTTAAAAATATACACTTAACTAAACCCTCGCTCTAGAGCTATGTTTGGATATCATAAAATAAACGGAGCAGAATGGAGCAGGAACGGCATGAAGATTCCATCCATTGTTTGAAAATTTAAGACGGAACAAGGCAAATTTTTAATCCTACCCAAATCGGAAGGGAAGAAATAGTGACAAATGATGGAATGGAATGGAATCCATACCATTGCATTGCGAGCGCTCCACTCCATCTGATTTTAAATGATCCAAACAACGGACTATCACTCTATTCCATCTCATACCGCTCCGCTCCTTCGATTCTATTAATCCAAACATAGCCTAGAGGAACAAAATCCATTCTTGTGAGCTTGACAAAGTGGAAATTAGAGATCAAATATGAGAAGAAACAAGAAAAAGTTATCACAAGACAGCAGACAAAAGTATGCAAATGATGAAGCAAACACACAACATTCAAATTCAGCGCATAAGTTAATAATACAGTTGATACAAAAACGCCAAACAGGCAGCATTCTCAAGCATACAACCTCCTTTTGAAAGTTGAAACCAACTAAATATTTACAAAACAAAATCATTCCATTTAGCATAAAAGATCAAAAGCTAACTAAAAGCAGCGTAAGTTCAACCGAAAAAACAACATCACATAACAAAAATAACCGTTATAAGAACAAGAACTCCAATCAACATAAGCAAATTCTTCAAAACATTATCCTCCTGCCGCTGCACTTGTTGTCCCGTCTCCTGCGAATTAAAACCTCTCGCATTCCCACCATGAAACCCATTAAACCCCATGGGATAACCAGACGTTGTCCCATAAACAGTCCCATCCTGAAAACCATGAAAGTGAATATTGAACAGCGACGGAAGAAACCCGCCAAACCCACCAAAACCCGTCGAAAGCGAAAAGTTTCCAAACCTAGCCGTAGCCATCGGAATAAAACCACCCATCAATCCAACCCCAGCGTAATTCGCCTCCGGAGGAGGATTCGCCGTCTGTGGCCTCTGTCCCGAAGGACGACGAGGAATCTCCATTCCAGGATACGATTTAGTCCTCGGATCAGTCTGCGATTTTCCTCTACCATAAAGAGGAACCAATTTCTGTTCTTCAACAAGTGCTTTGCAAACAGGACATTCTTGAGAATGAGAATGATGATGTAACCACCTGTAAAGACATGGCCAACAGAACAAATGACCACAAAGTGTGATCACTGGATCCTGAGCCAAATCAAAACAAATGTTACATTCAAAATCACCAGCATCATTGTTCGAACTGTTGTTCCCCGAAGAACACGATGGATTCGGCGTAGTCTCTGATCTCATTGATTCTCCAAAACCACTTGACATTAACCTAATTCCACAGATCTTCACATATAACCAAATTATTATCAGGTATAATAAACACGAAACCCTAAATTTTCAGCGTAAAATAAAAAATAAATATAGAAAATAAAAAACAAGAATTCATTGGTAATATCGCATAGTAGTGTGAAAATGCACAATTTTTCGATCGGAGAAGCTGAGGAAAAATCTAAAAATTTAGAGTGGAAATTTGTGATAAGCGACAAAAAAAATGAAAATGACGTAAACGTAAAGCAATTGAATATGAATTGAGAAAGAAACTTACGAGAAGAGGGAATTTTGTTGGATTGGAAAAGGGAATTGATGGAGTGAAAAGCCCTAGATTTGATTGTCGCGGAAAACTTGTAGAACTTTCCAGGTTTTTCCTGGAATTTTAGTTACCTTCTCGGTTTGTTATTTGTTTTATTCCGCGATATATTTTTTTGGTCTACCAACTACTCTTCTTTTATATTATTTTTAATTTAATTTAATTTATTAAAAATAAATCCTCCTGTCTAATACTCTTATATATATTATTTTTAATTTTATTTTGATTTGGGGCCGAGGGAGGGGAGTATCGATTGAAATAGATTGACCAATTAACAAGGATCTAAGATTTAATTTACACAGGTCACATTAGATTAGATTTTTTTTAAATAGAAAAGACTTAAATATTTTTATAAGTTTATTTATCTAAAAATATTAGATTACAAGTCATATAACGTTTTTTTAAGTCTATCGGGACAATCTACTTAAATAAACATGAATACATTTATTATTGTTATATTATATTTTATACTAAAAATACGAAAAATAAAATATGTTATTTTGAAGAAATTATGAAAATATGTTGAAAAATCCTTATGAATAATGTTATAAGTTGTTGTCATAAGTTGTTTTAATATGTTCTCTCAAACAAATAGTACCACGAAACTTATGCTAATAGATAAACTCGAATAAGTCAATGAAAAAAAATATTTATGCTCGTTGATATCTTAATTTAGTAGTTTATTTAACAATAGTTGAATTGATTATTTACAAATATTCAAATGAAGTATGCTTTTGAGTAGGTTAGTAGGTCAATCAGGTATTCGAAAAGGCTAGACTCAGGTCTAAAAATAGGATACAAGTCAGACTTAGGCTTTGAATTTTTTAGCATGTTAGGTTCAGGCTTGACAAAGTTTAGCTCGGCTCAGCCTATTCTCATCCCTAGAGGGAAGGGGAGTTGAGGAGCAATTTCTAATTTGATATGTTTGATTCAAATTTTAGAAGGGGAATGGAACAAAATCCCTTCAAGCCAGACTTTTATGTCCCACCGAATTAGAGGATTTGGAGGGGAGGAAATGGAATAATATGGGTGGAAATAGGTCGGGCCGACTAACAGGGGCCTACGGTCTATCCTACACAGGCTCAGGACAGCCAAACTTTTTTTAAATAGAAAATGCCTGGACTTTTTTATAAGCCTATTTAGTTAAAAATGTTAGGCCACAGGGTATAAAAAAAAGCCTTTAAAGCCTATCAGGTCGGCCTATTTAAATATATAAGAATAAATTTATTATTATTATTATATTTTGTTAGTACTTTGAAATAAAATACAAAATAAATCTTAGTTATGTGGAAGAATTTATGAAGATAAGTTAAAAAAAGCTTATGAACAATGTCATTAGTTATTTTCATAAGTTCTCTTAATCAAATAGTATCGTAAAACTTATGTTAATATGTAAACTTAAGTAAATGCAAATAAGTATTTATTCTCATTGATATTTTAATTTTTTAGTCTATTTAAATATTAGTTGAATTGTTTATTTATAACTGTTCAAATAAAATAGGCCTTTATGTAGGCTAATAGGTCAAACAAACTTTCGAAAAGGCTAGGCTCAGCCCTAAAAATAAGCCTATGATAGGTCATAGGTCAGGCTTATGCTTTATAATTTTTAGTAGGTCAGACTCAAGTTTGGCAAGGCCTAACTCGGCCCAGCCTATTTCCAATCCTAGGGAATATGAGTTTTTATATTCAGAAAATTATTATATGTACTAAATTATTCTAAAGTAAAATTAATTATTTTCTTTTTCATGTTATTGCTTCTCTTCTATACGATTTTTCTCGATTGTTTCCATCAATTTATTATATTCTTATTGTTCTCTACCTTCAGATTTTTTTCAAAATTTTTTACTTAATAAAAATCATAATCATTGTACTTTTTGTATGTTTGTTTATGTTTGTTTTTTCTTCTAATTTTGCTATTTATTCTATCATATTTTCTTTTATATTCAATTTTAAATTATTCATTTTGTTTTTGTATTTATTTTATTAAAAAGTTTAAATTATTAATTTTAATAATATTTTATTTTATGTATTTGTTTTATTAGATGATTCATCACTATTTAAAAAATTATTACCAACACATAGTTTAATTTGTATCCAAGAGTTAAAATATGAATCAAATGTACTCAATTTGTTAATGTTATGTGATCAATTATAACTTTTTTAATCACTCAATATTATAACATTTTAACCAAAAAATATGTATGAATTTTTCACATTTGAATATCTTATCACTTATATAATATCATAAAGATAAAAATATAAAGGCTAAATTACACTTTTAGTCCCCGTATTTTGGTCAACTCATGAAATCAGTCTCCCTATTTATTTTTTAAACAGTTTTGGTCCCCCATGTTGATTTTCCATTCAAAAAATATTGTTGTGTACTATTTTTTAGATACGTGGCATACTTTTATTGACTTGGAATGAGAAATATTAACTATTGACGACATGTTCTTCCTTTAATCATCTTCTTTGAAAGTCTTCTTTTTCTCTCAGCTTGTTCGTTCATCTCTTTCATTCTCCAAAAAACGCTCTCTACGTTCTCTCTTGTTCAAAAAAGTATGTCACGAATACATAAAACTGAAAAATCACCATTTTTTGGACGAAAAATGGATATGGGCAGTGGTGAAGCCAGAAAACTTTTATAGCCTGGGTAAAAAATTTAAATACCGGTATATCATTATAATAAAATCATTAACAAAAAGTCATTACTACCATAACTTAATACTTTCTCATTAACAAACACAACAAAACCAATTCAACTTTTCAATTCACATATACAAAATAACCATCTTTTTCTAACCATTATTCAAATACAAACAAAATCCACAAACACAAACACCATTGTATAAACCTGCAAAATTTACAACATCCTGATTGTGTAGCCCAATTAGAAGTTGAAAATTATTTAAGAAGATTCTCTCCAAACTTGAATACTTATTTAGGTGTCTTATGACCATTAATGCCAACCCAACAACATTTGGTATTAACACCATTTCATGCCTTTTATCTCAAGCTTATGAAATGCCTATCTAACTTCATTCTCAGTTGCTATGCCTCGTATCCTCAGTAAACTACTGATACTCCAATATAACATAACCTCATCACAACATTAGATGATTAAATAAAGTAAGCATATGGATATGTATATCTAACCATGAAAGTAGCAAGGTAAAGAAATATTAACCTGCTTCTTTATTTGACGGAGGAATGACAAAAAGACCCGGAAAATGAAAACCAGACTCTCCAGGTACATGAACATTTTCAAGACCCAAGTTAATAACCGCTTTGGTTCCTTCAGCCAAAGTTCTACAATCTTCAAGTCTCTTAAGAGCAACATTAATGTAAAAAGTCAAGTATATTAGAAGCTTATCAGTAGGACTCTTGATGTCAAAGTTTCTGAAGAATACATTGGCTCTGAAGAATGTGATAGCTTCATCCATAATATCAATAACATTTATAATCAATTCTAAAACATAAACACTAATTTATAACCAATTCTAAAACACAAACCACTAATTTATAACCAGTTCAAACTCACCAACCATAATAACTCAATTAACAACTCAATTAACAGTAACATTTTGTTTTACTTTTTTTCATGACAGTAATAAAACTAATTGACTTTTCAACCAATGATTTGATTTATTTCCCTCTATCTCAACCAATTTGGACTTCTCAATATTAACAAATTGATTTGAATTGAACTTCTCAATTTCTCATTCTCAACATTAACATTAACAACTCATTCAACTTTTTAATTCAAAATCTCAACTTTTCAACTTTTCAATTGAACTTCTCAATCTACTATTCAAATCTCTTCAAATTTAGGGAAAATAAGAAGCAAATTCAAATTAGAAGCATAAATCACAAAAACAAGAAGCAACAACAGTCAATCGGGAGTACCGGAATCGAAGAGGGAAGACTCGTGGACTCGTGGTGGTGGTGCCGTTTGTTTGCGTGATTGTGATGGTGGTTGGCGTACTTCGTGCAGGTATGAAATGGAGGGAATAGGAGAGGGAGTCGGAGGGAGTAAGCGCCGCGTCGTTTTTGATTTTAATGGTGTGGGTGTGGGTGTTTTCCGAGCCTGGGCAAGTGCCCACCCTGGCCGGGCCCTAGCGTCGCCCCTGGATATGGGGGACCAAAACTGTTTAAAAAATAAATAGGGGGACTGATTTCGTGAATTGGCCAAAATAGGGGGACAAAAACTGTAATTTGACCAAATATAAATTATTAATAAAACTCCTTCCCCCTCTCCCCTCCTGAACCAAAAATATTTTTAATTAAAATTTCTCTCTTCCCCTCCCCTCCCTCCCTTTTTTGAACCATACACTTATTTGATTACAAAAGCTCTCATCTCTCTTCCTCTTCTCTTTCCTCCTTTAAAACCTCTCTCCCCCCCTCCCCCTCATTTAAACCAATTTTAGAACCAAAGAGACCCTATATGTTTACCAATTTTAGAGGAAAAAATTTTAAATTACAGAGTGAAGACTCATTTTAGTCCCTCACAAAAACTACAAAATTACTTTTAAACCTCGGACTGCCATGTTGGATTTTCTTTTTTATGCTAAAAATTATTCCTAGAGGGAATCAAACTCAAAGATCTTTAAGCCACATCATATGCATTTACCACTAAGGCAATGTACATTGGTGATAAATAATTCTCATGATTTATAATAATATTAAACAATTCTGAATTTAAAAAAAAAGGATACGCTAATATACATTGGTGACAGATAATTCTCATGATTTATAATAATATTAAACAATTCTAAATTTAAATTGGTAGTGGTAAAGTGACTAACATTTAACTGGAAGAGACTTAGGTTCGTATTTTTTATTTTAATTTCAGAATTGTTTAATATTACTATAAATCATGGGAATTATTTACCAACAATGTATATTGGTCTAGTGATAAATGCATAAGATGTGACTTAAAGGTCTTTGGTTTTGTTTCCTTCTATGAACAAATTTTGTTTTTTTTTTATATTTTCAAATCTGAATTGTTTAAAAATAAAAATAAATAAAATCCAACGTGACCGTCTAATCACGATTTAAAAATAAGAAAAAAATCGATTTTTGAAAAATATTAACATAGGAATTAGTATAGCAGTCCAGTCACATTAATGTTTTATAATTTTATTGTGAGTTTTCATTAAATAATTTATAGTTAAATAATTAATATAATTAATTTTAATAAATAATTAAATTTTTCTTTTTTTTTTTGCGCGTATTGGTTTCTAAAAAATATGCAATCTTAAGTTTAATAAGTTAGGTTGAACTGAAATAGGGATGTATTAAAGCAGATAATTGTATCTAGGGAGTAACTAGTACTATTTTATTATAGCCAATGTTTTTTTAATCAAATTGCTGGTATTGGTGATGCAGCGGTCATGGATAATTGGAAGTACAAATGGAAACTGATGGTTCTAGAAAGAATTCCAAGCTTTATATGGATGCTAAATCACAATTGCCTATCTCAGCATTCTTAAACCGAGGGACCTTTATTGTGAAGATTGTCTAGAGCATGAGAAGTTAATTCTCCTTGTTATGAGAGATTGCAGATGTGTCAAACAAATATGGAATCAATTACTAAATATTGCTAACAAAAACACCTTTATAGAGCTTAACTTATCAGATTGGCTGTAGTTTAATTTACAAGGAAAACTTGAGCAGGAAAGAGAAGGATTGGCAAGCAATATGGGCTACAACTTGTCATCAATTATGGTATTGGAGGAATCAAAGATTGTTTGTTCTAGATTTTGTAGGCCCTACCAACTTGATCCAAGAGATTCGTGAAAAATTATCTACCAGCAGAGTATGCAGAGTAGCATGTTTCACAAAATTTAGCATATCAGGTTTTTATACCAGAAACATTGGTGATTTTGGTCATGCTTTGGTTGGCTTATTTTAAGTTTAATTGGAGACTTGTGAGTCTATTTGGGGAGTGGTCAGTTGCGTTGGAAAGAGGATTTAATTATCTTTTTAATTGAAAATTTTCATAATTTTCTCATAGGTATATAATTTTTTGCATTATTTTGAAGTCAGGAGAAACATTCTGCTCGATGCGAGTACTCGTTCTTCCTGTTTGGTTAAACTGAACCGATTGGTGTATTAAGTCTTGAAAAAATTATATTCTTAAAATTTCTGAAGCATGGGTACTTCTAATATGGTAAAGTATTGGTACCGGGTAAACGTACAGTACTTGTGGTACTTCATTTTTTCTCATTATTCGATTTCGGGTGACATCCGTTATTTATTAAAATATCAATATAATATATATATATATATGTATTTTAATTTTTTCATTGTTGTATCTTAACATTAATTTTGATTTTTTTAAACCTTTTTTATTGATGTTTTGTTGTGAACTTAACAATTTAGTTCTCTACGCATATATTTGATAGAAAACTCTTACATTTTATCAACGTACCTGTACCTTGATATTTTTTTAAAATGTCGTATCTGGTACCAGTATCAGCACCGGGTACCGTACCCGTACCTATGCATCATAGCTTAAAATAGATTCTCTGAGTTTTCTAGAACATGATGTGTGACTAGTAGGAAATATGATTTTGGGGTTGTTTGATGAATTTAGAGTTGTTATTGACTATCCTTTGGAGTTGTTATTTAATAGTCTTAAGCTGTTTAGAGTTATGAGAGTGTAATTGATAGTTTGATATGTTTTAGAGTTTCCTTTGAGTAACTCTGATAAATTTTAGAGTTATGTTGATAAGTTTAAGAGAGAGATTTGTTAGCTTAAAGTTGTTAGAGTTACTATTTGAGTTACTCTGATATGCTTTAGAGTTGTTTTAAGGGTTATTACGATGCTGATGGTTTGACACAAGTAATAATAATAGTGAGTTACTCTATTGATGAGTTTAGAGTTAAGTTGACTATTTTGAGTCATTTTCAATCGTGCAAGAGTTGTCAATTGAGTACTTTGGAGTACTTTAGAGTCTTTTTTTTTTGTTTTAAGTAACTCTGACCTATTTAGAGAGTTGTTTTCGAGTCGTTTAGAGTTAAATATGATGAGATTTATTTTATTTAATAATAATCATAATAATAATTTAATATTATAAAGTATAACATTTTAGAGTTGTTTGACTAATTTAAGCGATTTTCTCATCATGTCAAAGTTGTCAATAGAGTTGTTAGAACAATCAATTGAGTTTATAAGAGTTATTTTTATAGGTAAGAGTTGGCAGTAGAGTATTTTTTAGCACTTTAGAGCTATTTTAGAGTTGTAAGGATTATTGTAGAGTTGTTTAGAGTTTCTTGGAAACTCTTTTAAGTATAATTATATATTGGTATAATTAAATCAATTATGCTATTTGGTGATGTTATGTGATTAACGAAAGATTATGTTTTATATGCATAATTTTGGTTGTATATGGTGTATAATTAAGTGATATTGTATATAATAATGTGTTAAGTTAATTATATACTGAATTGTGGAATATGTGATGTTGTTGTTGATGATGTTGTTATGATGGTGATGTTATGTTTAGGTTATTGTACAATATTGATGTTGTTGTTATGTTGGTGAATAATAGTTCGAGTAGGGGGACTATTATCGTTGGGTCAATGCATGTTTTGTTTATTGTCGGAAGTGGACTTTAAACACCATGTTGTTGTTGCATTGACGTGTTTTGACATGCATTCATGATGTCATTGTTGTTGATGAAAGAGGCAAGTTGTAATTCGAGCAGGGTAGATTCGAAGTTCGAGCAGGGTGAACCCGGTTCCTGAGTGAACAAATTGTTGATGATATGGTATCACATGCATATGAGTCCAGTTGATGTTGTGAGTCTCATTGCATAATTTAAATGAGGGTTAAATATACAACACCCCCTGTAATATTAGCGAGATTTGATTTTAGCCCCTAGTAAAAAAAAATTGTAATCCGCTCCTCGTAACATCCATATTCTCTCAAATACCCCCTCGCTCAGTGGCGGAGCCAGAATATAATGTTTGGGGTGGCCAATAAATTAAATTATAATTTATAGATCAAAATATTCATACCAAAGTTGAACATGAAAAAATTAAAGAGTATTACCTAAAAGTATTTTAAAATAATTCTCTATAATTTTTGAATTGTTTAAAAAATTTCTCCATGTGATTTAGACAAACTCTATTTATATTTTTCTATAATTCTTGAGTTATTAAGAACTCTTTGAAATTCCTAACATAAAAGTTATATTTTTTTTCATCTCTTTTTTTCTTTAAAAAAAAATCAATTTTTCTACTTCTAATCTCCATTGTGAATTTAGTGCTAAAAAAACATAAGAAAAAAAAATTACACTTTATCAACAATGTCAAACATTGCTCTAAATTTACAAAAGATAAAAATACTTTAACAACCTTGTTCAATATTGTAAAAATATATCAAAATATAGAGGAAAATTATAATGCACCAATATGTTAAAATAAGTAAAAAACTTCAAGTCTAATAAATCTAGGAAATGAAAAATAAGAAAATGTCAAAATAAGTAAAAATTCAAGTCTCAGGAAATGAAAGACTGAAAGTAGCAGCATTGGTTAACTAAGTTAGGATTAGTGAGAGACTAAGAAGAAAGGATTCAGTGGCAAAGTTGTAAAATTTTATATAAACTAAGGTTATTTTAATATTTTCATAATATATGAAAAAAATTAAAAATAAAGTTTGGGGTGGCCGTGGCACCCCCTTGTCCCTATGATGTTCCGCCACTGCCCTCGCTGCCACAATGCAACAAAGATTCCAAATTTTAATGACATGGCTGCACAGTTGGATTTTTATTTATTTTTATATAATTATTAAATTCCACATGAAATTTTGTTATTTTTTTATTTAATTTATATATATATTCTATTTTGTTTACTTGTTTTTATTAATATTTTTGACATTTTCTTAAATTATTTTAATTTTATTAATATTTTTTATTTAAATCTATTTATAAATTAATTATTAAAATATATATTGGACTTAAAGGTAATGACATTTTCGGCGCAAACACACTTTGAAGGCAGCCCGACATATAATATTTTCACATCCAGTGTGTCAAATAGCTTTATAAACACTTACATTTCTTCTTCAGTTTTCGATGAGGGACTCAGTTTAATAAAGTAAGACAACAAATTAACTCTGCATGCAATCTCACTTGTCTTTAACAACAAGACTTGAATAAACCACCTAAATGTCTGAAAGTTATTTCCAAAAGACACTGTAACACGCCATAGTCTCAAACAAGGTTAAGACAAGAACAAAAGATATTGCCTAAACTTGGGGCATTTACAATAGCAGCGTTGATAGAGTAAATAGCTCCTTCAAGAACATGTGAGACAAGATACTCCTTAACTACTTTTGGTAAAGAGAATCCTTTATAAACACTAAAAGTCTTCCTAGAAACCTGCATGAAAAAAAGAGAGCATAAACCAACTCTATAAATTTACTATAAATTTAGTTACATAGGATCTTACATGTTTGCTTGTTACTGAAGCGATGGTGCATCGGTGAGTGTTGAGAATCTACCAAATGAACTTGACTCAGACAAAGTATGTATTATTTTAATCATTTTGTTTCATATTTCATATAAGCAATATATAAATAAATTCTTGAGTTATAACAAGCTTGTATCATATGCATTAAAATTTCTTTTGGCATTAAAATTATTATACATTAAAGTTTTATCATGCATTAATCTCTTCAATCAGCTCTGAGATCACTAGTAAGTATAATGATATGTATTTTGTCATTGCAAAAAACTAAAATATATAGATATTTGAGCCAAACTAATGTAATCTAAATCTAATATATATATATATATATATATATATATATATATATATATATATATATATATATATATATATATATATATATATATATATATATATATATATATATATATATATATATATATATATATATATATATATATATATATATATAACCCAGGTGGGCCTATCGTTTGCACTTCGCTCGATATGTGTCTTCTATGAATGAATATGTGAGAGGTGGTGATCTTGAAGTTATTCTCAGAGAAGATTTGGCTCACCCTGCTGTTGAAGGGATGATGTTGTGGGGATTTTGGGAGCTGTTTACGATTAGAGATAATGCACATTGGGTTAATGTAGAAGGTGATATTAATGAAGCTGGTAAAAGGTTTTTAGCTTTGAAGCAAGTATTTAAGAAAGTATCTTGATGTAAAATAATTAATATGTGTGCGGTTTTATCATTGGGTTGGATGAAACACAGTGGTGTGTGTGATTAAAAATTGCAGTTTAAACCGTTACCTGAGTTTCTTAATATAAAGACACTGCATGAAATCAACTGGTTTTCTTTAATACTACTCTATTTATGTGAGAGAGGAACTACACTGCATGTTTGCATTAGTCCCACATCAAAAACTACGCTGCATGTTTGGGGAGATACGGCCTTACTGTAGGTGCGAAACATGCATGTGACCAACTTTGTATGGCTTGCATGATAAAGAATAGAATTTAGAAAGAATATTAGTCCCACCTCGAAAACTATAGAAAGAATATTAGTCTTTATATATCAAACACACACATGCCTTACTGAATTAAAAATAGGTTGAGAATAAATGGGTCAAAAGACCAATAAGTGTAATGTAATTTTTTTGTTTAAATAATTTCTTACTTTAAAAATATTTAATCCATCTGAATAAATGAAAAAAATTAAAAACAAATAAATGAAAAATTATAAAATAGATTTAAAAAATCTACGTGGATTAAAAAATAAAAAAATTTCCACGTGGACTACCACGTAAGCAGTTAGAGAGAATCTTTGCTGCAATGTGGCAGTCAGGGGTGTATATGAGAGAATCTTGAAATTGCGAGGGGGATTTTAAAAAAATCTTTTACAGGGGCTTAAAGAGAAACTCGCTAACATTACAGGGGGTGTTGTATATTTAACTCTTTAAATGATGAAAATGTGTTTATATTGATTATGTTGATGGATTAGGTGTGAGAATGAAGTTGTGTGAATGATGTGATATATGTGTAGATGTTTGTATTCTACCCCTGCAGCTTATGTCGTTTATCTTATTGATGTGAATTCTCGCGCCCTTTGCTTTAATGTTGTCCACTATGGACATCTTGCAAATAACCAGGATTAGAAGTTTCGGTCGTAAGTGGAAGATAGTTCTTGGAGTTATTTTCATCAGTTATCGTCTTCTTTTAGTGGTTTAGTGCTCTGATTGTGTAACATCGGGAATAGGGTATTTTTTTATGTTTGAAGTTGATTACTTTGTTTCGTTGAAGGTTAATGCTGTTAATGTTGTGTTGTTTTGATGTTACTTCGAGTTCAATGTTACAACTTTATTTGAAACATTTTATGCAAGTTAAGTCTTTATATGACCAATTTGAAGTTGTTATGTTCTATTATTGAATTTAATATGATCGCGCATGCGATGATACCCTAAGTGAAGGTGAGCATGTGATGACAGGTGTTGAATGTTGTTTATTTTCCGCTGTATGTTTTCAAAATGTCCATGTTTTGTCAATGGGTTGTTGTTGGTGACACCTTAAATTTTCGAGTAATCCTTTATACATACACACACACACACACACACACACACACACACACACACACACACACACACACACACACACACATATATATATATACGTTTCGAAGTTTAGGGTGTTACATTCTTCAGTAAGGATCAAAGCCATAGTTGAGTCACCCGTACTAGCGGGGAGTATAAGAGTTGTAGGGCAGAAAAGTCCTTTAAAAAAATTCAGTGATTCTTCCTTGAGAATAGTATCATCATTGCATCAAACACCATTTAGAAGATGAAGGTCATGGACTTTATTTCTCTTCTTCATGATTACCGTCTTGGCATGAAAAAAATTTGTGTTCCAATCTCCGAACTTAATCCATACACTCCAACATTTTGATACCAATGAATCTCCTTTTACGCAAGAATATCATCATACTCCTTTCTGTTGGAGATAAATTAGTCTTACAAAATCTATTATCTCCAAAGAGCGTTAGATACCCCTGAGTCTCTTCTCAATAGTGTGCTTCTATTTGTTGATATTACCAAAAGTTTCCTTATTAAAAAGGGTATAATTGTGCTTCTCAATTTGGAGACAAGTTACAATGCCATTTGGGGATTTACCTTAAACAGTCTAAACTATATTGGATAAATCTTAGATCAATCATTTAAATTAAAATTAGGAACGTAAGTACC
The DNA here is from genome assembly GCF_029867415.1 of Vicia villosa. Taxonomy (NCBI): domain Eukaryota; kingdom Viridiplantae; phylum Streptophyta; class Magnoliopsida; order Fabales; family Fabaceae; genus Vicia; species Vicia villosa. The sequence goes on along the minus strand of NC_081181.1, from coordinate 131,714,213 downwards.
TTATCAAAACTCTATCTGGTTCAAAACACAAATAAATCCCATTCCATATCGTGTGGCCATCAGTACATTCAAGATCCTAATGTTTTTTCCACTGTGTTCTTAAAACAACTATGTTCATCTCAATCAAGTGTGAATGACTTTTGAATCACTGCTAGTGTCGAACAATCTTTCTTGTTAAGAGGAGAAGGATGCAAGGTTATTGTGTGTTGAACTCACCATTGGTGACATATTTGACAATTGAAAATATTGGTCGGAGGTACTATAGATGTGAGTTATACAAAGTATGTTTCTAATTTTTTTATATAAATTTTACATTGTAATCTTCATCTTCATCGTTCCTAATTTTTAGGTTATAATTTTTTGTTTGTAATTTCAGTTACAAGGAAGGAAAGATAATAATTTTTCGACTAGGGCGATGAGCAGATAACAAATTAGACAAAGGAAGTGATTCAGTCCCACTTAAAGAAGGTTAATGATTTGAAGAAGAAGAAGAAGGATGGTGTAGAAAAGATGTATGGTGATGAACTAAATAAGAATATTAAGTTTTTAGTGTATTGTTTTACTTTTAATGGGTTTTCATCATTTTGGTGATCATAATAACTTTGTTGTGTGGTTCTATGTGTTGTGTAAGAAATAAATATAAAATAATCATGAGCATCATCAAAGAAGAAAAAGATTGAAATTCCTCAAAAAGTGAAGCTAAGAAAGTTTTGACGTTTAAAGCAAATAAAGTCAAATGCTAAAGATCAACATAAAAGGAAATGAAGTTTTGTGATAACTCACATGATCATGTGCCTTAGTGTATTATTATATATTTAGGATCAATAATGCGTAATTAACTCAAAAAGTGAACATACTAAAGTAATGCAACCAAATACACATACACAAAATGATTTTACAAACCTTCATCTATTTCAAAACCTTCTTAAAAATCTTGTATGGTCTTTATCTAATGAACTAGGAAGCATCTTAATCAATTAGTTAAGAAATCTCTCTCTCTCTCTCTCTCTCTCTCTCTCTCTCTCTCTCTCTCTCTCTCTCTCTCTCTCTCTCTCTCTCTCTCTCTCTCTCTCTCTCTCTCTCTCTCTCTCTCTATATATATATATATAACTCTCTCTCTATCTCTTTCTCTCTAATCGATTAGTACTTATATCTTGTCGATTATGGATCAAGCCCGCTACTTAATCGAATAAAAACTCTCTTAATTGATTTGATTCAGTATTTAGCAAGTTTGTTTCCTTATTAGCTAGGTATAATTAATGAGTGCCGCAAGTGATAAGTCTAGTTTTTATTGTCATTTAGGTTTATTTCCCATCATTAATTCACCATATTTAATTAGTTTTATTTTCGTTTTACTATTGTTTGAGTTATTTTTGTTTATTTTTGAAAACAATGAAGAATGAAGATTTATAGCCTATATGAAAATCTTTGAATAATGAAAGAGAAAACAAGGTCAGTCTAAAATGCATAAAATGAGCACAAGGCTAGTGTGAAATATTACGGCTGTAATTCACATTACTACTAACCCGTAATTCTCACTGCGGTCGTATTTTTCCCAAATGCTTGTTTTCTTTTTATTTCTGTTTGTTTCAACGGTTAATAATTGTTCAGTTCTCAACCATTTTCTTAATTAACTCCCACTTATTTTTGGGTTTAGAAATGTTAAATTGGATGCAATTGCTTCTGTTTAGGAGGTAGAAAATCATAGGGAGCAAAACAAAGAATGGAGTTTTTACGCTTATGCTTATAGATTTACATAATACTTATATGTAACTTCCAATACAAAAATTCAATGTTTTACTATTTTAGTATCCCTTTATTTTACTTATGTTATTGTTTATTATTATAATGTAAGTGTTTATCATTTCTATGTGTGACCAGATTTTTAGTGTCTTAGGATTATGGGGATTGTATAAATGATAGACATGTTGTAAAGCTCAATTTCAAACTCTATTTTATAAAATGAAGTCTATACTCTAATCTTTAAGAATTTTATGAACACCTATATGACAATAGAAGCAGTATCAAATCTCAGGCAATGGACTGAAAGATGGAAGACTGGTAGTCGACACAAAGATTATACAAATAAATTGTCACTTGAAAATAGGTGATTCAGTGATTTAAGATACAATTATATTGTTTGAAAGAAAATATAATCTACATTTATTTATTAATTATGTAAAAAACAAATTCTCATAAATAGAGTTGGAACAAAGTTTTACATGGTATGTCCTAAATAAGGAACCGTAATCCCAAGAAGATTTTATGGATAATATAGATGAAGAACTACTAATGTCAATGTTCGAGGAGGAATGTCAATCCGAAAGAAGGGCACAATCGATTTTTTAATGACTACTTCTGAAAAAAATGAGTATACATAAATGCTCAATTCTAAACAATGATAAGCCAGAGTCGTGAAGAAGGGCACAACTGATTATTCATGAGTCATGACTACTTCTTGAAAAATATAGCATGCATAAATGCTCTATTCTATAGAAGGTTCAAAATGCATATGCATGTGTTTCTTCAAATTGTAGCTGCCCTTGGAAATCATGATGAATATTTACAAATGAGGGTCGATGAAACTGATAAAATGAGTCTTTAACCATTGCAGAAATGCACTTCTATTATTCATATGTTGACGTATGGGTTTCCCACTGACATTATAGACGGATATGTTCGAGTTGGTGAAAGCAATATTGCTTTCACCAACCCGAACATATCCGTCTATAATGTCAGTGGGAAACCCATATGTCAACATACGAATAATAGAGGTGCATTTCTGCAATGGGCCTTTAGCAGCGCTTTGGTGAAGCACTTTCTAAGTAGACCTTTAGCCGCGCTTTTGTGAAGCGCTTTCTAAAGTGGGTCTTTTAGCAGCGCTTTTACACAATTTCGTATATAGTTTTCCTTTTTTAATTTTTTTAACTTATAGCAGCGCTTTGGGAAATAAGCGATGTCTATATGGTGATGCCTAAAACCATTTTTGGCGTAGTGAATGCAGTTGGGTGCTTAGAGATTCATAAAGGGCGTGACTGAGGTATTTGGGGACGAGTGTCTGAAAAAGCCTAACAATACTGATATTGAACCTCTTTTACAAATGGGGGAGTCTCGTGGTTTTCCAGGTATGTTGGGTTCCATTGATTGTATGCATTTGGAATGAAAAAAGTATCCTGCTGCTGTGGTGCATGTAACACCCACTTCCCTTTATTATTTAATTATAAAAATCGGAGTGATAAAACAAAATAAAGTAAGTAGGATGTCACATCTCATAATCTCAAACCATACAAGTTTATTTTTCTCATAAAATATCTCTTCGAAAATTACGCATCGGAATATGAAAACAAAACTGAATTATGGCACTAAGGCCTGGAATCACAAATAAGAATCCACTCATCGGTGGTCCAACATCTTATTCAAAACATGATACGTAACAAATGATTTATTAGTGTAAAACAATATAATATAGAATCCCCATCCTCCCAGCGCTACGTATCAAAGCGACTTCTATAACTCGATCCAAAAGCAACAAAAGCTCCAGAACTACTCAGGTACCTGGTTTTATTTGTACTCCCACAAGAAGTACAGACACAACAACAGAAAAGGGGTGAGAATTATGTTCAACTAAATAACGGTGAATATCACATGCTAAGGAGTAGTAATTCACACACCAAACATCAATACACAATCACATGCACACATATACACACGTTTCATATAATCATCATCAAGCACCCCCACCGTGCACCAATCATAGGTTCAATTATGAATGCAAGTGATCACGTTATCACGACTCGATGCATGTGGTACCAACACAACCAATACAGTTCATTTGTTATGAACCCGATTCCAGTCGGAATACGGATAAGTCTTAATCGTTCCATTGAACTACGACTTATCTCCACACGACTCTACCCCGAGAGTCCGGACAAGACTAGACACCCATCATGGATTCCCACCTAGACTCATCTCCACATGACATGACACAATGATGCATGACATACCAAATATGCACAGTTCATCTCAATATTGTACATAGTACGATCCTTATTGATCACACATGAGCCACATACTCACCACGTTCCACTCTTGGGAACCCCTGCATTAAACCAAGCATATTCACCTAACACAAGGCATCACAGTCACAATTCATAAATTGGAAATCACGGCTTAACCACAAGAACTCGCTCAATTTTCCTCACCTTATCCCATATTAATTAACCTATTAATTAATCAGTTAATTTATTTACACTCTTAGAAGTCACTATGGATTACACTGTACTGCAAAGTCCGGAAAAAATTGCAAAATTGAAAAAACTATGCACAACAGGTCAATACGAGTATGACCCTATCTGGTACGCGTACAACCCCACCTCATACGCGTACCATACGCATACGACCAGAAGGGGATTTCCCTTCAACACCCAGCTCAGGCCAATACGCGTATATGCCTCCTTACGCGTATGGCCTCTTCCTCATACGCGTACCAACAAAAGGGTGTTTTCCCTTCAGGACTCATTGCCAATGCCCATACGCGTATCACCCCCCCCCCCCCCCCCCCCGTACGCGTATCGCTAGAAATGATTTTTGCCCTTGGGGACAGGGCTACGTATCATACGCGTACGAGCCCCCTGGGATATCCCCCATACGCGTATGACTACACCCTATACACGTATGAACAGAACCAGGACTCAGAAACCCAATTTTTCATATCAGTACGATTTTTCTCTCCATTCCTCACTTCTACACTTCTCTAATTAGTCCCAAATTGAATCTAATTCACTCATCTTCATCTTACACTCATACTACTTGTTTTCTAACAACAATTACAAGATTCTACCCTTCCATCATCTAGATTAATACCAGTTTAACAGATTTGCTCTCAAGTTTATCCAACACAGAAGAAATCAACACAGTTTCACAGATTCAACAAATTATCATGACAGATTCATACATACCAATCAGAATACGAATTTCATCTACAAGCCACACACAAAACATGTTAGACAGCTTAAGATTACGAAAATTATCATAAAATCCTAAGAGGGAAAGGCACCCTCACTACCCTCTCATGTTCAATCACCCATATTTAAATTCATTCACCCCCTTACCTTAATTCCAAGCTTGATCTTCCTTGACAATGGTGAAATTGGTTATTTCCTTCCTTTGCCCTAGCTCTCATCTTTCTCTTTTTATGTGCAAACTAATTTCTAATTTCCCTATTCTTTTCTCTATATCCCTAATTCCTCATTATTCTAATTATTAAGTTAATTATCCCAATAATATTAATAATTAAAATAATATAGCTAATAATAATAATAATATGAATAATAATAATCTTACCAATAATATTAATAATAACCTATATTAATTATTATCAATATCCGACTATTATTATTATATTACTCTTATTATTATCCCGATAATATAATTAACCCTTAGCTCGACTCTCCTCAATTTCAATTATTAAAACAATACCACGCAAAAGACTAAATATATAAATGGGGCGTTACACTACATGGAAAGGACAAATTTTGTTAAATTAATCATGGTAAGTCCACAATCATGCTTGAAGCAGTGACATCACAATACTTATGGTGACATGCATTTTTGGTATTGCATATTCAAACAAATATGCTAAACCAATCCAACGTGTTTAACGATATTTTCGAAGGACATACTCCAATTTGGGATATATAATCAGTTGGACTCCATATAATATAGGGTATTATTTAGGAGATGATATATATCTTTAATGGGATACATTTGTTAAAACCATTTCAATGTTGCATGGAGAAAAGAGAAAGTTATTTGCACAACATCAAAAATCAACTAGAAAGAATGTGGAGCGGCATTTAGAGTGCTTCAATATTGATTTACAATTATATGTGGTCTAATGCGATCCTGACACATGGAAATCCTCAAGCATACCATATATACTTGCATCATATTCTCCAACATGATTGTTTAAGACGAACGACACACATATGAAGGTGATTTTGATTACTCTTATGATTATGTGGTTCTTATGATTACGTGGATAACAACATCTCAACAACTGGAACATTTGACGCTCCTCGTCCAAATCTTGCAATAAGACTGCAAAGAAAAACAAGTCGTTGTGAAGAAAAAGTTAATCGCCCTTCAAAGAGATCTAATCGAATATATCTGAGAACATTTTCTACACGAGAATGCTAAAATTTAAAATTGACTAGTTATGTAATCTTATTTATGCTTACTGTTTTTAATTATGTATCTTATGTATTTTTAAGATTAAATTTATGTATTATTTTAAATTTTAAATTTAATTTATTTATTTATTTATTTATTTTATATTAATATTAATTTAAATATTTAAATTTATATTTTAAATTAAAATAAAATTTAATATAAATAAAATATTAATATATGAAGTAAAGTTGTAAGACCTAATACGAATTTTGTATCATTGAAGTGAAATTTGGATGAATTATTATGGCTTAACTAGTAGGAAACCCGTGCTATCGCACGGGTATGGTAGAGGTTTCACATTACATGTATCCAAATATCACTTGTAAAGTTCATCTATATAAATCAACCATATATATTTAACCAAAATGCAAACAAATTTTAGTCAATGTTAATCCCAAAAACATAATAGTTAACAATGAAAGAGCTAATAATACATCAAATTTTTTAGCTTTTTAAGTATAAACAATAAACATATGGATTCATATTACACGTATCAATGACTAAATTATTAAATATGACATCATATTTTCAGATAGATAACATTAATATATTTATACATTATAATCCTTTATCAAAATTTAATTCATGTGTTTGGAATATCAAACATAATATAATTTATTTTGCAGTTCATAAATATTCACGTAATTTCAATCAATAAATGATATCTCATAGATACATTCACATCTACCCGTCAATTAATTTTATAACTTCAATATATATAAAACAGTAACAAAAGAAATAGTTAAAAGATAGACATTAAAATGATCCTTCAATCACTGGTATCTCATAGATGCGTTCACATCTACCCGTCAGTTCAGATGAGTTAAAAAACGTCAATTACTGGTATCTCATAGATACGTTCACATCTACCCGTCAATTCAGATGAGTTAAGAAACCCCAGTTGAATGCAAATGAGTTAATTCTAAAAATTTATTAAACCTATTTGAGTTTCTTTCTTATAAATATCGTTTTATTTTATAAGTAAACAAAAATTAATTATTATTGAAGAAAAAATTAAAAAATAATATATTATTTAAGAATCAATTAATTATTGAAAGAATCAATTTTTATAGAAACAATATAATATGGTCAAAATATTCTCCGTTCTATGTCAAAACAAATTTAAAAAATTAAATTAAGTTGAATTTCATTAATTAAAAGATAAATATTTATATTTTGAAATTCAAAAATATAAAGTATCAATGTATGATAACTTTATTTAATGTGATTTCATATGATTTTGATGTTTATAGAAACATTAAATTAAAGTCAAAATAGAACCAATTTTTAATGTTTATAGAATCAATTTTTATAGAAACAATATTTGATATGATTTTAAAATTTAAAAAAATATATACAAAATTATATGATAAATATTATTTGTTTTTATAATTTTGAGGATTTAAATTAACATATATTTCAATTATTTTAATATAAAAAATACTAACCACATTAATGTGAAATATAAAAAATTGTGTTTGTTGTTTTCTTATATCAATTTATAAACTCAATTTATTTTTTTCACATAAATTTTTATTAAATATGAAAATTTCACATACATAGAATTCGTCAAAATAGAGTATCGGAAAACCAACTTCGTTTTAAATTTGGAATGGATACGTTTCATCACATGATTAATTTTTTTTATTGAATCAAATCTACTATCAACGGAAATTAAAACATTTTATATCTTTTGAATGTGCAACTTTAATGACACACCTAATGTCTTTTAATTTTCCAAAAAAAAAAAAAAAAATCAATTTTCCAAAAAACTGAATCATTTTATACCTCTTAATTATTCAATGACTCAGTTGACATTTTGCGGAAGAAACCCTTTTTGTTCTTAGTAAGCAAATTTGGAGAAGAACACTTATAGCCCTTATGCAGCAGATTAGGGTTTACAAAAAATAATTGCTCCACATAATTAATATCGGAAATTGTGATACATAATTCACGCTTGTGATAGTCTATTCATATTCCAAAGAGTGAACGTGTATTAAAGAGAAGGGTTTAGGTTTTGATTTTCAAAATGGATTATTAGTGGAGCAATTAATGTAACAATTAAAAAAAAAAGGAAAAACAAAAAATTCAAATAAAATCTACCAATCAAAATGTGACACAATAGACAACATTTAATGTCAAATGAATATGGTGAATTTATTTATCAAAAAGACAAATTTAGCCATGAAATTTGAACGGTTTTAGTTATTTAATTAGAGGGCTTAAAGTGTAATTATCAGGTACTTTACTTTTTATATATTATAACAATAGAGGTAGAAAAATCCAATAATATTACTAAAATCATTGTCATATTGTTCCTGTAAATAAAAATCAGAGAATTATATTTCTACAAAATAATATCCACCCAAATACAATTGAGACAAATGCATGAGATGAACATGGAAAATAACAATAGTTACTGCAAATGATAATGAATCAGTATCAAAATAGATTAGATTTCTCAAAAAATGACATAATTTAAATATCAAATCTTAATAACCCATTAATATTAAAAAAGTTTGATTTACCCTATTGTAATTCCTAACACCATTATAAATACAACACATACACATTTATTTATTTATTTATTTCACAGCTCACAATCTCGTCAATTAAAAGTCCAATTTTCTCATCACACTCCAAAATCTTTTCAATAACAACAATAATAATAATAATAATAATAATAATCTTTTCAACACATACATATATATAACTGTCTTTAACAAATAGAAGAAAAAATGGAAAGTTTGATCAATTCAAAGTTTAATATTAGGGCTATTAACTATAAGACAGGTGGCATTGCTTATTATTAAATAAAATAAATACATAATAAAATAATAAAAGAGAAAAAATAGAAAAGTCGGCCAATAAAACAACAACAACTCTTTCTCTCTCTCTCCTCCAATCTCACATGTGAAAAGGACATTTTTCTTTTTCTTTTTACAGCAAAAACCACTCGTCAATGTCATCTCCCTCACATTTTTAAACATCACAAACACACCAAACTATAACAACAACCAACTTAGTCATGACAAAGTCGAATTCCGGCAAAAAGTCGACAGTGTCAAGGGCGGATTCTGGCGGAGGATAGAGTAGATCGACAGCAGCGTTGCGGCGAGCTTCCGGCACTGTTGAGTTGGAGGCCGCTTGCGCTCGCGGCGGCTTCGATCAGAGCTTTTAGTCGGAAAGTAGCGGTTCGAATGATGATAAGATTGGATCTGTTTCAGTGATGATAACTTATGGTGAAAGTGTATTGCAATTTTTACTGCAAAAGTTTTTCGGTTAACCTTTTCTTCGAGATTCTTCTGGTGTTCTCTTTTCGGTTTTAATTTTTCTATGTATTTTTTCCCCTAACACAATGGATTGGCCGTTTTATAGGATATGATTTAAAGAGTGTGTAGTTTTTTTACTACAACTTTCAATGTGATATTTCACTATTCAAGACATTGAGGAGAGTGAAGATTTATTGAGCAACTAAAAATTCAATGATTCATTTGAAAATAGTGAATATTAGAAAGCCCTTCCATCTTCTGCAACTTTAATGTACGTGAAAATAAAATTCACACTCTTTAATAGGACCTATTGGGATTTTGTAATCCGTGTAAATGTAAATAAATACTCCCTCCGTTTCTTTATAATTGTCACTTTTGTGAAAAAAAATTGTTTCTTTTTAAGTGTCACATTTCAAAGTTCAAGAAAATGTTTTTGTTGTTTTGTCAAAATTACCCCTAATCATTATGATAGAGAAAAAAAAAGTTAAATAAAATATTAAAAAGTTTAGGGTATTATTGGAAAAAGAATAATCATTACTTAAAAAGTAACAATAATCATTGGTTGTCTTAATATGTGAAAAAACTTAAAGAGTGACAATTATAAAGGAACGGAGGAGTAATTAATAACAAAAGTACAAATAAAAATAAATATAAAATACCAACAAAAATTAAGAGAGCGACACATCAGCAGTAATTAATGTCAAATCAATAATATTGAGTTATTTTACAAAAAGTCATTTATACCCATGGAATAAGAAAAGTTTTAATACATTTATCAGAGGGCTTTAAATGGTATTTCCAGGTACTTTTACTTTTATATATTAATAATAATAGAATAATAGATAGTTTTAAAAAAAAAACATAAAATTGAAAATGCTCTAATCACCTTTAGAATATATTTGGCTATAGATATTCGGCTACACATATATCACACAATAGTAGCTTTCTTTTCTAATATTAACCAACACTCACAAATCTCCAAGTTCTAACCTAAAATTTTAGTGAGCATTATATCTTCCATCTTGAACTCCTTCAGCAATCTACTACCTGACATCTTGTCAATTGCAAGAAGATTCTTCATATCCTTTGAATTCTTGACTTTGAAAATTTCATCAAATACTCTTAGAAGAGAAAAAATATCACTTCTTATATCTTTAGATCTTCAACTCTTTTTTGAAATCCTTGACAAAACATCAATTTAAAATATCATATTGTGTCTCTCTAAACTAATCAATTTTAAAAAGTGTTTAGTGAAGGTTTTTGAGAAACAAAATTAGAGCAGAGAGAATATGTCAGATTCATAATAAAATAGAAGAATGAAGTTTTATCTACTAAATGTGCATATTTGGACCCATTTATTCTCTTAAAAATTTTAGTCATTAGACTAATAGACCATCTCACTTACATGAATTTGTAAAGCAAGAATCAATTCATATTAAGATCGAATCAATTCAAATGTATTGAATCAATTAAGATAATTCAATTCAAAATTCATAAATTGTCTGAATCGAATCATGTAACAATTCATGCCAACAAAATCTTTTTACACACACCTAAAAACATCGCGATTCAAATCATTCATATGCATGATTCAATTCATTTAACTAGAGTTAAAAAAACAAGGTTTTATATGCATGAACACTTTCCAGAAATATGCAATGAGAACAATACAGCATTAGAAGATATTCATTCAGAACAAAAAACTAAGTATATAACTAACAATATCACTAAAAACACTAATCCAAATTTTAAACCTAATTATTGATACTCTGGAAACACTACTCTGTATCAGCACCATACTCCGCACGACACTCCTTGATCCGCTGCTCTGCCTCCGCACGACACTGCTCAATACGCTGCTCTGCCTCTGCACGACACTGTTCAATACGCTGCTCTGCCTCCACACGACACTCGTTGATATCCTTGATACGCTGCTCAATCTGCTCCAAACGTGGCTGCAGAGCCTCACGAAACTCCCTATACTCATCGCGAAACTCCTTAAACTCATTGATAAACTCATTATACTCATTGAAACGCTGCTCTGTAGACTCACGATACTCCTTGAAACGCTGTTCGCTAGACTCCAAGCGCGCACGCAGCAAAAATGGAGTGTCAGGAGCAGCAACATAGTCTGGATCCTCAGCTTCCTCTTCCTCTTCCTCAACAACTTCCTCTTCCTCAACCAACACCTCTGCCTGAACAAATTCCACCTCATCCTCTTCCTCATCATCATCATCATCATCATCATCATCATCATCCTCCTCCTCATCATCCTCATCATCATCCTCATGAACCTCAACAGTTTGTGGCCTCTGTCCGAAAGGACGAGGAGGAATCTCCATTCCAAGATATGATTTCAGTCTCGGATCATCAGTTACCGATTTTCCTTTACCATAAAGAGGAACCAATTTCTCTTCCTCAACAACAGCTTTGCAAACAGGACATCCTTTAGGACGAGAACGATGATGTAACCACCTATAGAGACATCGCCAACAGAATAAATGACCACAGAGCGTCACCACTGGTTCCTGAACAAAATCGAAGCAAATGCTACAATTGAAATCACCGGCATCGATAATGGAACTGTTCTCTTCAGAGGATGATGCTGATTTCGTTGATTCTCCAAAACCACTCGACATTGGTCTAACAGATTTAAGAAAAACTTATAAACACGAAACCCTAAAATTACACTGAGAAAGACAGAGATTGGGACCGCATCTTCGAACACCAACTTAAACAACGTGAAGATAAATTGAGAAAGAAAGCTGTGATTGCGTTGAGAAACTAAAATTTTACCGGAAAGGGGAACATTGGAGTGAAAAACCCTAAATTTATTGGTCGCATAAACCTTCTGGAAATTTCTAGGTTCTTTATATAAATTTTGTAACCTTACTCATCTATGTTATTTTTTTTTTCTATTTAGCTTTTTTTTAAAGGATATTCATTACACCCTCTTAATTCTCTTAGCCATCTGACAAAATTTTAATTAAGCCTTCTGTTTTCGTAGATGTATATTCGGAAATATTTTTATTAATTTTTTCAGAGGTATATCTACGGAAGCGTGAAAAACATAGTAAACATTGAGAAAATTCAAATTAATTCAGTTCAGCGAATCATACGTATGTACATCTATGGAACATGTTAAAAACAAAGTGTTTCGTAGGTGTACCTAGGGAACATTCTGCTATATATTAAACTACCTGCATTTCACTCCTAAACTCCAATTTTTTTTAATAAAAATGGGACATCAAATTATATACATCGTATAAATCATCGGTCATAATGTCAAATACATAATCAAAATAAAAGTACATAAATGAAATAAAAATACGAACATAAAAAAATCACAGGTATCACTACTGTGTGTGCTTGACATCATCCTCCGTCCCTCCTCTGTCAGTGGCCCCGCCTATGCGTCCACCACGCCGTCTGCTGACTACTCTTCCTCTGCGGTCAAGTGTCCCACATGTCCTGGCACGATTTCTACGGTAGAAAAATGCCTCCTCTGCCACACTAATAATACCATCCACTACACACCTGCCATCAAACCCCTCAGAGAAGAAACCATCGACAATGTCTGTCTGCGCCATGTCATCTATCTCACGACACCGAGGAAGAACATCGTTAGTGTGGTCCATCTGAATTGGCAGCCAACCATCCAGAATATAGGGCAACGTCATCCCACGCAACCGTCTCACGGTGAGCAGCATAGCAGTCATATCGAACATCCTCTGCAGCTATACGGTCAAAGATAACACCTGTAAAGATCCGACACCTGGTTCCCTCTAAGGGGGACGAAGGCTCTAGCATGCGGCATGGCCTCAATTTAGTTTAATACCACTCCCTAGCCAATGTCAGGGAAGTGCTGTAATATTCAACCCTAGGAAAACATATTATCACAAATATATAATAAACTTTGAGAAAAAGTAGAATAATATAAGATTGTTACCATTAAGATGGTACAGCTGTCAGCCACAGTCCTTGCCTTCCACAGGCATCCCTCTATAAGTACGATATATGTACGCTAGTGTAGCCGCTCCCCAGTTGTACTCATGGATACATGCAGTATCTAATAAGTACCTCAAATAAACGACGTCTGTGTACGACGAGCTCGTGTCCATAAACAGCTGGGTGCCTAACAAAAATAGGAAGTAACATCTCAACACCCGCTGCCTGTGTATATCAACCTCTGTCTCATCACTATCAGCAGCTTGTGCCGCAAGGAGCTCGGCCTCGTACTGTCGTGCTAAGAAATAAAACCTCACATGCGCCCCGCGGGTCCTCTCCACCTCCTCAAGCGCGTCCTCAGAATCAGCCCTGAGCTCCTCAATTAGCATCTCCCTCACTTCCTCCTTCGTCAGCCTACCTTGGCCAAGAAGGGTACCCCTGATAGGTATATGCAGGAGGCATTTGACATCGTCAAAAGTGATGGTAACCTTACCATGAAGAAGATGGAATGACGAAGTCTCTGGATGCCATCTCTCTGCAAAGGCCATCAGCATCCCATTATGTATTGTGTGGAACCTGACCTGACAGAGGTCCTTGAGCCCAAAAGCAAAGAGGACATCCTGAAACCACGCCTCGTCAGGCTGCATTAGAGTGGCAATCTTCCGACCTTGATTGTAGAACTTCTGGGTATCCTTATCCTAAAATTTTCCAAAAAAACACTATTAATAATAAGCAAAGTTAGAAATAATTAATAAGCAAAGTCTAAAAATTTTTACCTCCCCGTCCTAGATATGTCTAGCTGAATGATATGCATACCCTATCAACAAGGATACATCTATAGGATCCTCGGATAGAAGACAGACCCCTTAGCCGCACCATCCTCCTCATGCAGCTCAGGAGGTGGCACCGGAGGACCAGCATCGGTCATCACTGGCACAGGAGTAGAAGAACTGGCCTGACAACGCCTGTGGGCGGAGGGCGTCTGTGAGGAACCCTCACCATCGTCTCGAGGCCTCTGGGATGAGGTAGTAGATGTGGAAGGCCCCTCAACTAGAACGGATGGAGAAGACCCTGCTAGAACGGGTGTAGCATGTACATCTGCTAGAACAACAACTCCATCAATCACCTGTGACAGCATCTGCATCCGTTCACGACGCACAAAGGCATGTTGTGCAGTCCTCCCAGATATAATGCGGCCTGTATGGTTGGCCATAATGTTTGCATTGTATTACAAATAAAATCGAGTTAGATACAATTTAGCTATAACAACAAAAGGGAAAAAAACAAATTTACTTCCGTATGTGCACTTGCATAGCTCTTCTGTAGATGCATCTACAGAAGTACCTTGCATTTCAAAAAATTGAGATTCTTCCGTAGATGCATCTATGGAAAGACCTAACATTTCATATGTACCGTGGATACATCTACGAAATATTTTGAAACCTCTAAAACGCAACAATGGTGTCTGATCACTATTGTAAAGGGTTAAAAACCCCATTTTGGTGGTTTGATCATCCATTTAACACATCAAACAATACCTACATTATCTCTAAACTATGTTTCTAAAAGTAACTAATGATTTTTACACCTAAAAATTGATTCAAACTCTATTACGGGAAATGCTCTAAAATAACTCAAAAACTCGAAAACTTACAGATTAAATTGAGTTTTGAAGTTGTTGGAATGTGTTTATCGTTGATGTTGACGTTAACGGCCGAACTCGAGAGAAAAAAACCTTCGGTGGAAGTTTGATTTTTGAGTTTGAGAGTTTTGAAATGAGAAATGTGAAGAATGAGGGAGGAGAAGAGTCTGGTGTGAAGATAACATAAAATGCTTTCGTAGATGCATCTACGGAAGCTTCCGTATGTGCATCTACAGAACAAAATCTACGGAAGCTTCCGTATGTGCATCTAGGGAACAAAATAAAATTTAAACAAAAAAAGGTGCTTCCGGATGTACATCTAAGGAAGCATGGGGCATTTTAGGCAACTCGCATGGTGCATAAGAGACCCATGTGGTGTGGTAAGATATTTTCTTTTTTTAGGGTTAAACATGTTTTTGATCCTGTTAAATATCTCATAAATTAGTTTTAATATCTCGATATATTTTCTTCAAAGAATGGTCCTCCTAAAATTTTTATTCGTACTTTTGGTCCCTTTTACAATTTAGCAATAGAATGAGCGACAATTTTAACGACTATTTACTAATTAACGACTGAATTAGCTACGATTTTAGCGAACGTTTTAGCTGGAAGGACCAAAAGTGTGGATGCAAATTTTTAGGAGGATCATTCTTTGAAGAAAATATTTTGAAGGACTAAAAGTGAAATATGAGATATTTTGGAGGACAACAAACATATTTAACCCTTTCTTTTATACTACATCTTGATATTTTATGTCTTTTTTAGTCTACCATTTTTCTTCTATTTTCTTTATATTTCTCGAATCATGTTCCTTTTTATTTAGAAAATGTTAAGAATTTATTTTTTACTTATGGAGGCAACAAAGAGCTCGAGGATTAAGAAACTATGACTGAGAAAAAGTTAGAGAAAGTTCTTATTATGTGGCTAAAACTAAGTGGCATCTTGAGGGGAACATAAGTACATCTTTCTTCCACAAATATTCTAAAATTAAAATGGCTAAAAACACCATAACCCACATCAGAGCCAATAAGGGCCTTCAACATGATCCAGATGAAATGGCAGATCATAATGTTAATTATTTCACTAACCTTTTATGTTTTGCAGGAACTCCTAATGCCTTTTCAATTGTGGATGAGGTGATTCATAGCCTTGTGGATGCTAATATGAACAAGTTCGTGACTGACATTCCTTCAAAGGATGAAGTTAAGAAAGTTGTTTTCAACATGAATAAAGAAGGAGGTCACTAGTGCAGTCATTTAATTCTTCAAGTCTGGTTGGATTTTGCCCAAGTATAACTCTAATAACATCATTCTCTTGCCCAAGTACAATGATGCTGACTCACTGGATTCTTTTAGACCAATTGCTCTTGCAAACTTCGAATTCAAAATAATCACTAAGACCGTGGTTGATAGGCTTCTGAAGGTAGATGCATCAAGAATCACTTTTGTAAAACTTCAGAAGCTATTAATCACTTAGAAAACAAATCATTTGGTGGCAACGTAGCTCTCAAATTGGACAAAATGGATATCACACAGAAATTATAGACATTGTTAGATCATACATCTATTCTACTTCAATTTTAGGATCATATTTTTTTTATAGTAGTCCATGTTATTAACATAATTCCCTCTACATGGCTTCCTAAATTCCACACTCCTTATCATGCCTTGTACCAAAATTTACCCAGTTATGAGTCAATCAAAGTATTTGGTTTTGTTTGATTTCCACTTACTTGACCCTATAACAAACATAAACTAGACTTCAAGAGTCAATATTGTGTCTACTTAGGTGTTTCATCTCAACGTAGAGGCTACAAATGTCTTAATAAATATTACAAGATGATGATGATTCATCTTGTTGGTGATGAAATGCAGAATGCAGAAAAGACAAAAGGAATTCAAATGGAAAAATATTTCCCGCTTCTGTTTCACAGTCTCATTTGGAGAGGTACAAAAGAATATATATGGATCTATATTGGGCTTAACCTAACATGCCTAAGCCCAAGAATAAGAGTACCTAAGGCCCAATGGACTTATTGTTTAACACCCCCCATAAACTTGAGGATATATTGTATGTAGCCCAAGTTTACAAATATTTGATTTAAACAGAGAAGGATCTAATGGTTTTGTAAATAAATCTGCAAGCTGTTGTGATGAGGATACTGGTAGTAATTGAAAAAGTTGCTGCTGAAGCTTTTCGCGGACAATGAGGCAGTCGATCTCGATGTGTTTCATCCGTTCGTGGAAAGACGAGTTGTTGGCAATGTGAATTGCAGAGGCATTATCACAGTAGAGAAGAGCTGGAGTTTTGAATTGTATGTGGAGTTCGTGTAGGAGATTGGTCAGCCATTGGAGTTCGCATACGGTTGAGGCCATAGAGCGGTATTCAGCTTCGGTTGAACTGCGAGAGATTGTTGGTTGCTTCTTGGATTTCCAAGAGATGAGAGAAGAGCCTAAATATATGCAGAATCCTGTGATGGATTTTCTTGTCTCGGGGCAGGTGGCCCAGTCAGAGTCGGAGAAAGCTTTTAATTGTAGTGGAGAGGTGCTGGAGAAGAAAAGACCTTGTGCTGGAGTGCCTTTCAGATAACGTAGAACCCAGAGAGCACTGTTGAAGTGTAAATCCGTGGGGTTGGACATGTGTTGACTGAGTTGTTGTACAACATAGGAAATGTCAGGACGCGTGTTTAATAGGTATATCAACTGGACAATGAGTCGTCTGTATTTGGTGGGTTCTGTAAGAGGAGTGTCGTCTGTTGTTGTGAGTCTTGTGTCACGCGTCATTGGTGTCGAGGCAGGTTTGCATCCAAGAAGACCAGTTTGTGATAGGAGATCAAGTGTATATTTGCGTTGGTTGAGGTGTATGCCAGATTTGTTGCGGGAAATCTCTAGATCAAGAAAGTATCGCAGGACTCCTAAGTCCTTGATGTGAAAATGCTTATGAGGAAGAGCTTTTGTGTGATTAATAATGGTGATATTGGTACCTGCAATAAGTAGGTCATCAACATAAATGAGCACAAAAGTAATGTTCTTGTCAGAATGTTTAATAAACAGAGAATGATCCGAGGAGCATTGTTTGAAATTGTTCTTCAAAAGAACTGTTGATAATTTTTCAAACCATAGTTTACTAGACTGCTTTAAACCATAAAGGGATTTAAGTAATTGTTGAAAGTATTTGTGGGTAAATATTTTCGGTATATATCATATCCACAGGGATTGGTTTAATATTACTTCCGTTTTATAGTTGGCTATTTTGAGTGAGAAAAAGTAGTTGAATTTGTTTTGTTGTTATAACTTATGCTATTAAATCTAAACAATAATTTAATTGCAAATTCTGAAAGTTTGCTAACGATTAAAGAGATATGTTGAGCTTTAGGGTTCATCAACCTATTCATATACAAATTGTTAATTAAATCACAATTGAACAATCATTTGAATTATTATCTTCACTTATCCTCAAATATGATTCCATGTCTGCAAATCAAATTAGATAAACTTTTACCGTTATGAGATTCGATCTCTCAGAATATCAATATCGATAATAGTAATAAAGAACGATAATTATGAAAACTCAATCACAATTCCATCTCTGCAAATTGGGACTGAATCAATATAGTAACCTAGGGCAAAAGTTAGAATCCTTTCTTTTGATCAAAGACTCCACAATAATTTAATATAAAAACAAGGTTTCTTATTGATAATAAATTCAAACAATTGTTCATAGGAATTAATCAATGGTATTGCATATTCATAGGCTAACTACTACCTTAAACTCAACAAGAGGAATTTAGCTCTCCATAGACATGAAGAACACACAAGAATTAATGGAGGAATTCATCTTCGTCAAAGGAATGTCTTCAATTGGTAAAGAATCCCCTTCAATTGTTGTTCTCAGCTTCAGAATCAGAATGCTCTCCTAATTTCGCTCACAAAAAGTCAGTCCCCTTTACTTGAAGACTAGGGCTTCTATTTATAATTTTGGGCCTGAAACGTCGCGTCCTGTTAAGTGCCAAATTGTAGTTATTTTGTGTATGTAAATAGTGGCACTTATCAATGCTTTTTGTTAATACCGTTTGAATAATCCCCCGTTTTTGTGTAATTACGTTTACTTTACGAATACTTGTATTTTCATACACTTTTATACCATTTGATAGCTTTGTTGTATTTTTGTAGGTATTCTTGTGTTTTCGGAGCCTTGAGGAATAAAGTGTCGAAGACACGGCTGCGAGAGCAAAGAGGAAATAATTCTGCTGTTCTGGTGCAGGGCGCTTCGCGCGCTGCAGGGCGCGTCGCGCCCTCTTTGAGTTTGAAGAACTTAGTCTGGCAGAAGATTGGGCGCGTCGCGCCGGATTTGGGCGCGTCGCGCTCTAGGGCAGTTTAGTAAATTTATAAAGGGCGCATCGCGCCGAAATAGGGCGCGTCGCGCCCACTGCGAAACTCAGTTTTGTATAAATAGTTAATAACAGATTTTTTTAGGTTTTTTATCACCTCTTCTTGACAAGTTGAGCTCTGATCCTTTTTTGGTAGTTTAGAGGCTTAGGAAACACCATTGGGTGCGACGTCATGTGGATTGATCATGGATCTGACTCGATTTCATTGTACCGGTGAGATCTTTCCGGTTCATCTTCTCTCTTCCCTTTGTTTCATTCCAATGGTGGGTGTTGTATGTATATTTCTACTCTTATTGTATGTACATTTGTGGATCTTGGGATCGTTTATATATTCGCTTTACAAATCATCATTGTTGTTGTTCTTGATCTTTTTGCTTAAATGCTCTGGATTTGTGTTGTTGCAGACATGGACACCATAGATCTTGATTAGGAATGATAACTGTTAGTTTCTGGGTTGCAGACATGGATTTAGGACTAACAATCTTAGTGGGTATCAAGTATAATGCCTCCGTGTTGTTTGTGTCGGTGGAGAAATCGCTGATGTGAATAGTACAGTTGAGCTTTCGTCGGTGTTGCAGACATGGGCACCGATGTGGCATCTCGAGTGATGCCCGGTGATGTTGATGCGTATTGTGAGTGTCGAGCGATAGATCTTCAGATTTAAGTATTCGACGGGTAGAACGAAATGCAATTCCATAACTATTTCTTTTAGGCTATTGAGATTGTTTATCTGCTTTTATTTACTTTTCCCGCATTTACCTTTCCGCACCCAAATCATGAAACTTAGAACGCGAGATAGTCGAACGGCAGTTCTTCTCACCAATCTCTGTGGACACGATAAATCCCGGATGAATATTTCCAAAACTTTTGTTGCTTGCCGCTTTACCGCTCCAACAAAATGGCGCCGTTGCCGGGGATTGGTTGAGATTAATCGCATTGCGATGGTTTTATGTTTTAAGTTTCGTTTGTTAAGTGTTTGTGCAGGACGTTTTCTTTAGGTTGCGTTTGAGGCGAAAGCATTGGCGTACCGCGAGGAAGTTTCTTACCGTTCGCGAAACAATAAAGGCGTCGAGCTTACGACGTTAAACGAGCGCTTGTTGGGAGGCACCCCAACGGTTTTATTTTTCTGTTTTTCTGTAATTGAGTTGTGTAGGTGTTAAGTGGTGGCTCACTGAAAAATCTGTCTTTTTAGATTGGTCTGGTTTTTCTGGTGTAGCGCGCGTCGCGCGCTCATGGGTGCGTCGCGCGCTGGGCAGCTTTTGGCCAGTGACCTCTTTTTAACGGGTCACTCGGCTTACCTTTTTCCCACTTACACCAAGGCTTTATAGTATAGTATTTTATCGATTTATTTTTAATTCTTTTGTTTGTGTTTAGACTCAAATTTTGGCCCGATTACTTGGAGTCGCATTCGGTAATTCTCCGATTTTGATTGATTCAACAAGCTGGTTGTGCGGTAATGATTGATCGAATTTGTACATAGCAAGGTACTCGTTTATCGCATTCTATAGCATAGCATGTTTAGGAGACTTTTCATTTGTACAATTTTCATACTATTCATTCTTTTTGCATAACTTGCTCATGACTTGAATCACAATTAGTTATCTTTTTTACCATAAATGTGAGGTGGCTTTCCATTGTGTATATATGCGAGCGACCAATATTTCTTGTTTTAACTAGATATTATTATGTTTAATCTTTCGTCTGTATTGATTTTGTGAATGCACGAAAGTGATCAAGGCACTTGTTTGATTTTGAGCACAACTACCTAGCCAAATGTCATTTTACCTTGTGAGTGTGTGACCATTCGTACCCCCTTTGAGCCTTTTTGTCATTGTCCATTTTGTTTTTGAACTTGAGACATAGTTCACCCTTTTTGATGGATTTTGATTATCTTTGTTTTCTTGACCTTAACTATGATGTTTAGTTGGATTTTTACCTTGCCTTAGAAAGTAGGGAGTATTCACTTGATATTGTGGTTGGATTCAAGTTGGGGAGAGGATGTTTGCGTGCTTATGTTGTGATTGATATGAAGTTGTGAAAAGAAAAAGAAAGAAAAAAAAATGTGAAAAAGAAAGA
The DNA here is from genome assembly GCF_029867415.1 of Vicia villosa. NCBI lineage: Eukaryota > Viridiplantae > Streptophyta > Magnoliopsida > Fabales > Fabaceae > Vicia > Vicia villosa. The sequence goes on along the minus strand of NC_081181.1, from coordinate 131,692,654 downwards.
TAAGAAAAAGAAAGAAAAAAGAAAAAAAAAAGGTTTGAAAAAGAACATAACGAAAAAGAGTTTGGAATAAAGATTTGTGTTAATAAGTTTTGTGTTTGGTGTGAAACATGTGATGAAGAGAAAAGTTTGATTGAAATTCCTTTGTTTGAAACTTTGTGGAAGTAATTACTCCCTTAGGTTTAGGCAAGTTTTTGTTTCGATTAGCTTTAGGACTTATCACTTGTTTGTTAACCGAGCCACATTACAACCTTGAAAGCCCTTGTGATTCGTGCCGTTGCATTTTCAATACTATTTTTAGATGAATCCATAATTTTGTCTATTGTTTTCAAGATTGTTGGATGAGTGTTCAAAGTCCTCACCTTTCGGTGTTTTTCATCTACCGATGAGTTTTTGCTAGGCGTGATTCATTATTGAGCTTGTTTTGTTTTAGGATGTTTTGTATGAATTTTTGTACTTAGGAATCGTTTCATTTTCATGTTGTCGTTGTAGGATAGTGGTAAGTATTTACTTTGTTTGTACGTTTTTGTTTGAACCGTACAATTGTTTCGTTTTTCTAAACTTTGTTGATTCTTGATTCTTTATATTTTTAATTTTGCGATTTGAGTGTTTGGCCCTGTTTGAGGACAAACAGATTCTAGTTGGGGAGAGTTGTTAAGTGCCAAATTGTAGTTATTTTGTGTATGTAAATAGTGGCACTTATCAATGCTTTTTGTTAATACCGTTTGAATAATCCCCCGTTTTTGTGTAATTACGTTTACTTTACGAATACTTGTATTTTCATACACTTTTATACCATTTGATAGCTTTGTTGTATTTTTGTAGGTATTCTTGTGTTTTCGGAGCCTTGAGGAATAAAGTGTCGAAGACACGGCTGCGAGAGCAAAGAGGAAATAATTCTGCTGTTCTGGTGCAGGGCGCTTCGCGCCCTCTTTGAGTTTGAAGAACTTAGTCTGGCAGAAGATTGGGCGCGTCGCGCCGGATTTGGGCGCGTCGCGCTCTAGGGCGGTTTAGTAAATTTATAAAGGGCGCATCGCGCCGAAATAGGGCGCGTCGCGCCCACTGCGAAACTCAGTTTTGTATAAATAGTTAATAACAGATTTTTTTAGGTTTTTTATCACCTCTTCTTGACAAGTTGAGCTCTGATCCTTTTTTGGTAGTTTAGAGGCTTAGGAAACACCATTGGGTGCGACGTCATGTGGATTGATCATGGATCTGACTCGATTTCATTGTACCGGTGAGATCTTTCCGGTTCATCTTCTCTCTTCCCTTTGTTTCATTCCAATGGTGGGTGTTGTATGTATATTTCTACTCTTATTGTATGTACATTTGTGGATCTTGGGATCGTTTATATATTCGCTTTACAAATCATCATTGTTGTTGTTCTTGATCTTTTTGCTTAAATGCTCTGGATTTGTGTTGTTGCAGACATGGACACCATAGATCTTGATTAGGAATGATAACTGTTAGTTTCTGGGTTGCAGACATGGATTTAGGACTAACAATCTTAGTGGGTATCAAGTATAATGCCTCCGTGTTGTTTGTGTCGGTGGAGAAATCGCTGATGTGAATAGTACAGTTGAGCTTTCGTCGGTGTTGCAGACATGGGCACCGATGTGGCATCTCGAGTGATGCCCGGTGATGTTGATGCGTATTGTGAGTGTCGAGCGATAGATCTTCAGATTTAAGTATTCGACGGGTAGAACGAAATGCAATTCCATAACTATTTCTTTTAGGCTATTGAGATTGTTTATCTGCTTTTATTTACTTTTCCCGCATTTACCTTTCCGCACCCAAATCATGAAACTTAGAACGCGAGATAGTCGAACGGCAGTTCTTCTCACCAATCTCTGTGGACACGATAAATCCCGGATGAATATTTCCCAAACTTTTGTTGCTTGCCGCTTTACCGCTCCAACACGTCCGCGGCGTGGCAACGGATCACCGCGGCGCGGTCAAAAACAGTGAGTTTGGTGCAGCGCTGTCTTAGACTCCCGCGGCGCGCTCTTGCTAAAACTCCTTCTTTTTGCTTTGCCTTTAATACTTCAGCTTTCTTTCCTCTTCATGTTCTTATAAAGCTCCTTTTCAGCTCCAAACCTGCATCAATAGTACCCATAAGTGATTCGATTTGCTTTACCAATGAACTAAACTTATTCAGTTCAATTCTTACTAAAAACCTATGGATCTATCACAATTTGCATTAGTTTAGAAAAGAATTTACTTATATTAACACATGAATTTACCATTAATTCACTCCTAACAGTAATCTGCAGACTTGGTTAGGGTATGAAGGTGTGATGCCTTTAGGAAGAGCCATGTACACCTCTTCATGCAATTCTCCATGTAGAAAAGCATCGTGTACATCTAATTGGAAAAGATGCATATTTAAAGAGGAAGCTAGATCAAGGACAAGTCTTACAGTGGTTAGTTTAATGACAGGAGAATAAGTGTCAAAGTAGTCGATACCTTGGATTTGAGTGAAGCCTTGAGCAACTAACCTGGCCTTGTGTCTTTCTAAGGTACCATCGAATTTATATTTTGTCTTATAGACCCACTTGCAACCTATACACTTCTTACCTGGTGGAAGTGGCATGTATTGCCAGGTTTTGTTGTTTATTAAAGCTTGCAGCTCATCATTCATGGCTTGGTTCCAATGAGAATGTTGGTTGGCTTGCTTATAAGATGTAGGATCAGAAGAAACAGAAATGGCAGATACAAAACTGAAATATGCAGGAGATATAGATGTGTATGAAATGAAATCAGATATATCATATATAGCATTTGTAGAGTAATTATTGCAAATGAAGTCTTTGAGATGTGTAGGAGCAGATTTGGCTCGGTTTGATTTTCTGATTTGGGGAATAACAGGGGGATTTAAGGTAGTATCAGGAACAGGGTTGGTGTTGTCATTAATAGGAAGAGTATTGTCATTGTGAGTTTGGGGGGGAGATTGTTCAGTGTGGTCAGTATTAGGGGTATTGTGAGCAATGTTAGGAGGAGATTTATGAGTAGAATCAGTAAGGAGGGGAGGATTATTATGACAGGGCTGGTGGCTGTGAGGAGTAGTTGTGTTTGATGTAGTAGAGTTGGATGGTATGTCAAAGAGAAAGGGGATGGTAGTGGTGTCATTGTCACTGATTTGTTGGTCAATGTGGTTTTGGACAGGGGTGATATATTGTGTGTATGGGAAGACTGTTTCATAGAAAACACAATTCCTAAAATTAAAAATTTTCCTAGAATGTAGGTCAAACAAAAGATATCCTTTGATGCCTAAAGTAAAGCCTAAAAAAATGCATTTAGAAGCTCTAGGGTCTAGCTTATCTCTTTGTCTTTGTAAAGTGCTAGCATATGCAAGGCAACCAAAGGTTTAAAGGTTGTTGAATGTAGGAGGAGTATGGAAAAGAAGACTATAAGGTGTCTTGTGTTGTAAAACAGGGGTGGTTAGCCTATTGATGAGATAAGTGGAATGGCATAAGGCATAAGACCAAAAACACTTTGGCAAATTGGCATGAAAAAGGAGAGCACGAGTCATATGAAGCAAATGCCTATGTTTTCTCTCAACAATGGAGTTTTGTTGAGGTGTTTCAACACAACTCCTTTGGTGGAGAATACCTAATGATGCATAGTATGCAGGCATGAGGAATTCTGTCCCATTGTCACTTCTAATTGTTTTTATGGTACATTTAAAATGTGTATGGCAGTATGCAATAAAGTTTTTCATAAGAACACAGGTTTCAGATTTAGAATGCATAAGTAAAGTCCATGTATATCTAGAGTGATCATCAACAATGGTAAGAAAATATGTGAAATTATCTAATGAAGGGATAGATATAGGACCCCATATGTCCATATGTATTAGATCAAAACAATTAGAAGAAACATAATTACTTGAAGAAAAAGCAAGTTTGCATTGTTTGGAAAGATGGCAAGCATTACAGGCAGTAGTTTTATGATAAGAAATGTCCTCAAATTGTTGGGACATGTTATGTAAAACATCAGTAGAAGGGTGACCTAATCTATTGTGCCATAAGGCAGTGTTTTTATTAGAAACAGTAGAATTGATGGAAATGGTGGACTGTTGTAAGTCATGAAAAGAAGCAGTAGTGCTGAGTGGTGTTTTGTGCAGAATGTACAGGTTATGTATTTGTGTCACAGGTCCAATCCTCTCCTTGGTATACACATCCTGAATGATACAAGAATTGTGTGAGAAGGAGACGATGTATCTGGAATTGCTACATAGTATTGAAATAGAAAGAAGACTAAACCTAAATTCAGGGATGTAATAAACATTCTCTATTATGAAGCAGTTATCAAATATGATTGTGCCATAGTAATGAGCAGATAAAGTAGTGTTATTAGGCAGCTTAATGGAAATAGGTGATATGGGTGTTATATTGGAAAAACAATGAATGAATGGACATACATGGTGGGGTGCGCCAGAATCTAATATCCATAGGGAAGGGTTAGTGAAGATACTACCTGTTTGTGCAATACCTGAAATAAGAGGGGTGACAGGATTGCCAGGCTTGTCTGTTGTGGATGGTTGTGTAGCCCTGCACGACTGCTGTAGGAGTTGTACCAGGTGTTTGTAATCTTCTCTTGAGATGCCTATGTCCTTGTGTGGATTCTGAGCAGCTTTGTTATCAGAAGTGTTCTTGGGGTTGTTATTTCTATAACCTGGTGGGAAGCCATGTTTGAAATAACATGTATCAATAGTGTGATTGGTTTTCTGGCAGTTTGTGCACACCATTTTGGCATTGGAATTGGGTTTAGGTTTAGGTTTGGCATTGGAACCGGTGACAGCAAGGATGGTAGGTGATGTAGCTATGGGAGTGATTTGTTGCTGGGCAATTAAGGAGTATATCTTGCTAATGCTAGGAAGAGGATCAAGGAGCAAGATTTGGGTGCGGATATTATGATAACTATCGTTCAATCCCTTCAAGAAACATGTCACATATTCCAGATGTTTGTAATTTCGTACGGCACGGGCTAGATCACAAGAGCAAGGGGTAGGGCAAATGCAAGAAGGGATAGGCCTAAGATCCTCTAATTCATCCCATAGAGTTTTTAGGGCAGTAAAGTATGCAGACAGAGTTCGATCACCCTGTTGAATAGAGTGAATTTCTCGGAGAAGATCGGAAAAGCGAAAGTGATTACCTTTGGTGAATCTTTCACGGAGGTCTTCCCAGAGATCAAATGCGGAATCGAAACATATTGTGCTCTGAGCGATGTGAGGGGATAATGTTCGATTGATCCAAGAGAGCACCATGCTATTGGCGCGTTCCCAAAGTTCATAGCTTTCATCAGTGGGAGGGGGTTTCTTGATTCTGCCATTGATGAAGGAGAGTTTGTTCTTGGATGTGAGAGCCCTACGCATCGATTTGCTCCAACTGTGATAATTGTTCTCGTCAAGAGGAGGGCAGACAATAGTAGCACCGGGATTTTCTCCAGGATGGAGGTAATAGGGGTTTCGTGGATTTAGGGTTGGATCTGTGATTTTCTGTTTTGGTGATGTGGGGTGTTCGGAATCATGATCGGAGTCTTGATCAGAGTCCATGGATGAAGGTTGAAGAAAGAGTGGGGAAGAAAGGAAGGAATGTTATGCAGAGTTTGAGTAGCGGAAGCGAAAGAAACAGGTGAATGAAGAATGGGGATTTGGTCTACTGATACCATATTACAAGATGATGATGATTCATCTTGTTGGTGATGAAATGCAGAATGCAGAAAAGACAAAAGGAATTCAAATGGAAAAATATTTCCCGCTTCTGTTTCACAGTCTCATTTGGAGAGGTACAAAAGAATATATATGGATCTATATTGGGCTTAACCTAACATGCCTAAGCCCAAGAATAAGAGTACCTAAGGCCCAATGGACTTATTGTTTAACAATAAACTTGGAAATATATCCATTTCAAAGTATGAAGTATTTCATGAGAACTATATTCCTTTCTCGGTTAAGTTTTATACAAGTACAAACAACCTCTCTTACCTATGTTTATACTTATTCTCTTCCTTTTCCTCAAATCACCCAACCTCACATAAACACTGAGTTTTAGAGTCATCTAGAGGATAATGTATCCTTACATGTTGTACAAGATAGTATATCTCTAGTCCCTATACCTAGTGCTCAATCACCACGTAGTCCTATGTACCATCATGAGCCTATGTTATCATAACAAAACCTTATCAGTTTTGATAACACAAGTCAATATAATACCTCAATGTCATCTCCACATGTAAATCCAATCAGTAGGGTCACTGAATATGCATTAGTTCACACTCCTTCCACTAATTCCTTATCTCCTTTAATTCAAACCATATATCCCATTCAGGAGCTCAATGCTCATCCTATGTTGACAATAGCTGAGACATGTCACTCTAAACCAAAAGTGTTTCTTTCACGTATGGAGCCTACTTATGTGAAGCAAGCTCTGGCACATCCTGGTCGACTCAAAATAATGCAACTTGAATATATGATGTCTTTTTGGCTAATCAAACTTGGACACTGGCATCTTTGTCTCCTTATAGAAAGCCATTTGGTTGCAAATGGGTTTTTAAAGTAAAAGAGAACCCTTATGGAACTATTAACAAGTATACAAATTGTCCGGTTGCAAGAGATTACTATCATCAATATGGTTTTGACTTCAATGAAACATTTTCACCTGTGGTGAAATCCACCACCATTAGAGTTATGCTTACTTTGGCTTTGACTAATAACTAGGGACTGCTGCAAATCGATATCAATAATGCGTTTTTAAATGGTTTCCTACAAGAGGAAGTCTACATAACCCAACCTCTTGGTTTTAAACAACAAAGGGCTAGTCTTGCATGCATGCAAGTTGAACAGAGTCATATATGGCCTCAAACAGGTGCCTAGGGCCTGGTATAATAAACTCACTCAAACTCTTGTTCACTTTGGCTTTGTTCATAGTAAATGTGAACATTCACTTTTCATATATTCACATCAAGGAGTCACTATATATTCCTTAGTCTATCTTGACGCTATACTCATCATTGGATCATCGTCCATACTTGTTCAAAAATTTATCAACTCCCTACATACCATATTTGCACTAAAAAAATTGGGAGCTCTTAAATATTTCCTTGGCAAAGCAATCACACGAGTATCTACAGGTGTGCTCCTTCTCACTCAAACCGAGTACATGTGTGACCTACTCTCTATAGCAAATAAGTGGAATGCAAAATGGTACTCTAACTCCTATGCTCACAAACTGCAAACTTAGTGAGCATGGCATGAATACTTTACCAAATCCCCATCTACATCGTTATATTGTTAGTGCTCTTCTATATGTGTCCCTCACACATCCTGGCATTGCTTTTTGCATGAACAAAGCTTGCCAGTTCATGGCATCTACTTTAGACTCACATCGGGGAGCTATGAAAAGAATCCAACGGTATCTTAGTGGATCCATAACTCATGGTCTCCTACTCTCTTATGGTCATATGTCTCTGAAGTTTTCGTTTCACGCATATAGCGACTCTGACTGAGTCAGTGACCCAGATGATTGTCGTTCCACATTTGACTCTTGCATTTTCTTTGGTCCAAAAATCGTATCATAGAGATCTAAGAAGCAATCTCTAGCATGCTCTAGCACTGAAGCTGAGTATCATGCGGTTGCCCAGATCTGGTTGGAATCATTGCTCAAAGAACTCAATATGCCATACTTTCCTCCCACTCTGTTGGGTGATAATCCTAGTGTCATCTTGTTATCTCATAATACTATCCTTCATGCAAGCACTAAGCACATTAAATTAGACATTCACTTTGTTCGAGAACATGTCATTGCAAATGTGATGAAGGTTCAACATCTTGCTAGCTCGCTTTAGCTTGCAGATACACTAAGAAAACCTCTTGGTACACCTTCATTTAGGACTTTAGAACCAAGCTCAAGGTTGTCAATTTCTCCCCTCCTTGATCTTGTGGGGGAGTATTAGGAGAAGCACATAAAGCTACATGTAATGCATGATGGAAGCATGAAATTTCATAAAGTTATGCATGGTATAATCACTTGCAGTGCATGACATAGATGAATATTCATGAGGCCATAAGCCATGCAACATTATATATACTTGCACTATATATACTTGTCTCCTTCCTCATGTAAAACTAACTCATTTTGACACAAAGTGTAAATGGTGTTCATAATCAATATTATAGCTTTCTTCCAATTACCATGAATTGTTCATCATTGTTGTGGCTAGATTTGACCCCAATGATATGTGCATGAACTATTGACATTCAAAATCCACCCATCAAATTAGGTAAGAATAATTGTTTGAAAATTGCAATGCTTCCTCTCTTCTACAATATATAAATCCTTCTAATGTCTATAATTATTTGATCTAATCTAATGATCAATGAACAATTATTTAATCTAATCTTAAAGTAATATGTTTTTGGAATGTTATACTCACGTTTATGCCTTATTAGATTGTAGTTTGATGTTGTTTTTTTATGTTGAATTAGATTTTTATAATGTTTAGAGCTATTTCTCTTTTAATGTTTCATCATGATCTGTTACAATGATTTTGATAATGGGCCCCTCGAATATGAAAAGTTAGTTTTTTTATCCGCCAAGTTGTTACTAATCTCATAATTTTTGTTCCAATATTTCAATAATTGTAATATTGTTTCTTTATATTATAAATAAATATAACAATGGACTACAGTTGTTACTTGAAATGGAAATGAATTTGACAATAATATGAAACTCAATAGACAACACTTATTTTAAAATAATATTTTTAAAAGATATATTTGAGTTGAAATAGTTAACATAAACACCTTGTTCTTCATTAACCAAAAGCATCATACTCCTAACTAAATATACAACAATTGCAACTCAGGTTTCTGTACAAGTTGCAAATGATGCAAATCTGAATATTGCTGGAGTTGTGGAGAATGAAATGTTTTTGGATATGGTTAACTACTACCGTTATTGTTGCAAAATCTCTCATAGGAAGATGTTAAAGAAAGCTACTAATTTCTAAGCTTAACCACTTGTGCTTCTATCATAAGACCAATTTTGTAGAAAAACATGTAAGCTGATCGACATTTGGATGACGTTTTCCTCAATAGATGCAATGCATGCATTCCTCTATTTGCAACAAGTCAATTTTGAAACTAAAAATCGTGCTCTTTTCAAATATTGAAACTAAAAATCGTGCTCTTCATTTGAAAAGACTAACCTATCAACCATATAGTACAATATTTGGTATTGGATTGTTTCCACACTGAAACAAACTAAATCAACAAGCATTGATTTTTTTTGGGCAAATTGCAAGTTGTCCAAGGCCTATGTGAAATAATTACAACAAATGGAAAACTCAGTAGCAACTATTTGACAAAAAAATTGGGTCTCTAAAGAACAGGTACATGTATCAACAAGATCTTCATGGCCCTACATGGTACAATGTAAGAACCTACCGAACTCTCTTTGCACTTGAAGATTCTTTCAAGAACACATTATAGAAACCTATTGAACTCTGCAGAAATACATCAGAGTGTCAGACTCTAAAGACTCCTATAAGAGCACAATGCAATGTACACGTAGAGTACACTAACTAATAATTGTTTCAACATGGAGCCAGTCAGAGTCACACGTATGAGTATATGTCGTGTGAAAAGTGCCTGTATTTTTATTATGTGATGGTATCCTTTGTATAGTAGTCATGGCATAATAATAAGGCCTATAAAGACTATTTAGTAGCCATCAAAGTCGTTGTTCCCTTGTCTAGTTTCGACTCATTATGATCATAAATCTGTCTTGAATGCATTGTGTAATACCACCTAATTCAAATATATCCTCCGCGTAGGTTTTGAGGTCGGCCTGATCGATTTAGCTCGTTAATTGTCTTAGCTTGATTTTATCCTTACAGACGAAAAGAGAATTGAGGCGGGTTCTATCGACTGTGGTTAAGGACCTGACCCAAAAAACTAAAATATACGCAGTTCCCCAAACATGAGGTCAGTAAAAGAAAAATACTTTAGGTGAGAGATCGGGGTGAGAGAACAAAATACCTTGTACCCTATGATTTGATTATTCCTTCAATATAAATTTTGAGCAGGAAAAATAGACATGACTTATTAACGTGGCTACATTCAACTTCCCTTTATCGGCTTACTAAAGTTTAGGCCAAACTACGACGCAGACTTTATTGACACTGTCCTAAAGGGATCAAATATGTACCATAATATAGACATTTTTGTCAAATAATAATTAATAAATTGTAGATAAATAAATTGTACACAGTAATTAGATTTCCGCGATAATCCACCTCAATAGATAGTTTACATCAACATTTATTTGTAGATGCACAAATTTGAACATTCAATCTTTCACTTATTCTTTTTTAAGAAGTGAAATTCTAACTATTAATCTATTAGACTAAATTAGATTCAATTTTTTCACAATTAAATGAATTCTAGGATTTGTTGAGCCAGAATAGATTCATAAAATAATTGAATCAATTATGATCAATATATAACAATGTTTGCGCAATTCTCTGTAATGTGAATCAATTCAATTGTCGTCTAATTCAATTCAAAATTCAAAAATTGCCTAAATCCAATCATGTAAGAAGAAGAATTTCTTTTCGAAACAAAAATGCAAGTGATTCAATTCTTGTTTCAATTCATGTAAACAAAATCTTATTCCACTAGCCTAAAAACAACACGATTCAATTCATTTAACTAGAATTTAAAGAAACAAGGTTTTATATTCATGCATACTTTCCAAAAATATGCAATGAATTCAGGATAACACAACATAGAAGAAATACATTCATAATAAAAAAAACTAAGTATGCAACTAATGATATCACTCAAAACACTAATCCAAATATTAAATCTAAATATAGATATAACAGTGGTTACTTGGGAGTTGGGAAACGGATCGCTGTCTCCGCGTGATACTTCGCCCGACGCTCCTTGATACGCTGATCAGCCTCCTCACGATACTCCTTGATACGCTGCTCTGCCTCCACATGATACTTCTCTATACATTGATCTGCCTCCACATGACACTCCTCTATCCGCTGCTCTTCCTCCGCACGAATCTCTTTGATACGATGCTCTGCCTCCGCACGACACTCCTTGATACGCTGCTCTGCATCAGCAAGATACTCCGCACGACACTCCTTGATACGCTGCTCTGCCTCCACATGACACTCCTCAATACGCTGCTCTGCCTCCACACGATACTCGTTGATACGCAGCTCTGTCTCCGCACGACACTCCTTGATATGCTGCTCTGATTCCGCATGATACGCCGCACGATACTCAGCACGACACCTCTTGATACGCTGCTCTGAATCCGCACGACACTTCTTCATACGCTCTTTTGCATCGGCGCGATATTTTACACGACACTCCTTGATTCCCTGCTCCGCCTCTGCACGACACCCCTTGATACGCTGCTCTACCTCCGCACGACACTCCTTGATCTGCTGCTCAGCATCCGCACGAAACCTCTTGATACGCTGCTCTTCATTCGCGCGACACTCCTTGATACGCTGCTCAAGCCGCTTAGAACGCTGCTCTTGAGCCTCCTGAAGCCGCTCGAAACGCTGCTCTTCAGCCTCATGAATATCCATAATACGCTTATCTATATACTCCTTGAAACGCTTTTCTATAGACTCACGAGACAAAAGCGATTGCTCTAAGCGCGCAAACAATATATGAAAGTCCGAAGGACGACGAGAAATCTCCATTCTTGGACTAGTTACAGATCTTCCTTTACCATAAAGAGGAATCAATTTCTGTTCTTCAACAAGTGTTTTGCAAACAGGACATCCTTGAGGATTAGAACGATGATGTAACCACCTGTAAAGACATGGCCAACAGAATAAATGGCCACAGAGTGTGACCACTGGTTCCTGAGCCAAATCGAAACAAATGTTACATTCGAAATCAGCAGCGTCGATATTGGAACTCATTGTTTTTCCAAAACCACTCGACACTATTGGTATAACAAATTTATGATCAGTTGTATTATAAACACGAAACCCTAAATTTGCTGTTTACATAAACCTTGTGGAAGGAGCTAGGTTCTTAGATGTAACTCTTTTATTCGCATATATTTTAGGTCTACTACATTTTTTACTTTTACTACTCTCCACATTTTATGGATTTTTTCTACGTTACCCTCACCTAAAGTATGATCTATTATTCTTAGAATTTAATTGATATGTATAGGCAGTTTAAATAATTTTTACATAATTAATTAATCATAAATATATAGTAATTATAGATTTTTAATACTTGTAGGCAAATTATTTCTTTTAATATTAATTAATGTCTTTATGTATGTTTTGAATTGATATTTAAAGTATTATTTTCAATTAATTTAGGTTCTATGTTTTTTATTTAATTATTTCAAATATTTTAAATAAAAATGGTTCATTTAATTGAAATAATTTTATTTATTGTGTATAGAAATATTTCATTTATTTTCAATGTTATTTTGCAAATCATATGGTTACTTGTTGAATTGTAATAATATGAGAAATAATTATATTATTAATGTAAAAATTATTGAAGGGAGAACAAATTTATTTTAGAAATAAACCTTTTAGCCAAATGAGCAAATGGAATGAAAATCATTTATTTTGATTCACAATGTCACCTTTTTAAGAATAATTTTTCAATCAATAAAACAAAACTCTATTATTGTTAAGTCTATCTCTACGGAAGAGGAGTCAGTATTCACGCTATCTTTTTCAGAAGTTGTGATTAAGTAGAAAGTTTGGAATTATGACAGATTTAAGAGTCTCGATTTGAATGGAATTAATTTTGGAATTATAAAAGATTTTTAGGATGTCTTAAAAGCTGAGTTGATGCGCTTCTATTGACTTTCACCATATAATAGAAAGTTGACCAAAGACATAAATAGTATTTTTTATTGTTTTGATTCCAAACGTTCAGAGTCTCACTACAGAAAAATGCTCATTAGTGACGTAATTCCTATGCCACAACGTAGAAAATCACGTCACAACCTAATTTTTGCGACGTATATGTCTACGCCACTTGGGAGTGCGTGGCAACATAGTAGTGACATGGAAACCACGTCGCAACATCCTGCATAAAAAATCAACCAATTTTCTTTTGCAGCAGGCATGGCAGACAGGGCACAGAAAACAAAGATATTTAGTGACGTGAATGCCATGTCACAAGGTTGCAACGTGAATGTAGGGGTGGCAATTAGAGCCATTAAGATAAAGTCCATCCACCAAAAAAGACCATCCAATCCATCCACCACATAAAAAATAAGTTAATGGATGAATTAAATCCATCCAACACATTTTGACAATCCAATGGATTATTTTTATTTTATACTTTAAATCCATTAGATTATTTTTTTAAAAAATAATATTTTTTTAAAAAAAATTTGAAAATACAAAAAATTGAGTTTTTTCGAAAAAACAAAAAATCGAATTTTTTCAAAAAAAAACAAATCAATTATCGAGTTTTTTTCGAAAAAACGAAAAAAAATCGAGTTTTTTCTGAAAAACGAAAAATGTCGCTTTTTTTCGAAAAAAACGAAAAATCGAGTTTCTTCGGAAAAATGAAATATCGAGTTTTTTTGGAAAAACAAAAAAATCGAGTTTTTCCGGAAAAACCAAAAAGTCGAGTTTTTTTAAAAAAGCAAAAAATCAAGTTTTTTCGAAAAAACAAAAAGTCGAGTTTTTTTTTCAGAAAATCGAAAAAAATCGAGTTTTTTTTCGAAAAAAAGAAAATTCGAGTTTTTTTTGGAAGAACAAAAAAAATATTTTCGAATATTTAATTTTTTTTATGAAATTTAAAAAATATTTTAGAATATTTAATTTTTTTTATGAAATATATAAAAAAAGAATTTTTTTATGATTTTTTGAATGGATGAATATGTTAATTGCTGGATTGGATGGATTTTATTGTTTAATTGATGGATTGGATTGGATTGACTTTTTATTAAGAGAGTTTAGTGGATTGGTAATGAATTAATGAATTGGTTTGATTCATCCATTAACCATCCAATCCATACATTTTGCCACCCCTATGTGAATGTCACGTCACTAAACAACTGATTCTTTTTATAATTTTTGGTTTACAGCAGCAGGCTGCGACGTGTTCTAATGTCACTAATTTGTGACATGTAAATCACATCACTAAAATTAAATTTTTTTAAAAATAAAATCTAATTATTATTAATAAAAAGGGTTTTTATTATTAATTATGATTTAAAATTAATAAATATTAATAAAAAAAGTATTTATTTAAATATAAAATAATTTTTTTAATATAATAAAAAATAATAAAAAATATTTATTTAAGTATAAAATAAAAATTATAATATAATAATAAATAAAATATAATTAGTAAACAAACTATGAATTAAAATTAAATTTAATATCTTACATAAATTAAAATTTAATATCCTACACAATTTCAAATTTCAAATTAAAATAAAAATACAACTAATCCTAAAGGTCTTATGGGTCGGGAAAATCGTCAAGGTTAATATCATTAACCATTCTCTTCATCCATTGGTGCACCACCAACTCCTATGTTTCCACTAAACGTTTGATTACCGCTTCGTTTGAATGGCATAAATAGTCGCATTTGCTCATCCATCGATGCTTGCCTCTTCGCCATTGCCTCTATTTGCTGCTGTTGCCCCTCCATTTGGGCTTTTAGGGCCGCCTCTCGCTGCGTTGACTCGCGTCTTACCTCACTTAGCACCAATTGTCTTATTGTTTCCATCATTTGCGGTGTCAATTGTGGTGAACGAGACGATCCTTCCCCATCTCTAACTCTCTAAAATAAAGTTCTATCCTCACTTCTCAAGTTGCCCGCCAAATTTCCACCTCAAAAAAAAAACCATTAGGCTCCTTTCCGCCAACGACTTCACTTCAAATATAAAAATCAACATCTGGATGAAGCGACTCTCCTTCTCTAGGAGTATATTGAGGATTATTGATCAAAAATCGTACAAGCAATGTCTAGTAATCCTCCTACACATACAATAAAATATTACGTTAAATATAACTTAAATTAAATTAACTTAAATAATAAAATGAAAATCAGTTGCCACGTGATTTTCATGCCACAACATCTCAGTTGCCACATGAAAATCACGCCGCAACTTCTCAGTTGCCACGTGAAAATCACGTCACAAAGTTGCCATTAAATAAAAAATATAAACAATATAAATTGAATAATTTATTCAAAGCTTTTCGTGTACGCTCGTCAACAAATTTACCCGATTTTTTTGTCCGAGTCTCTTTAACCAGCTCGATCATGAGTGATTGTCTCCCCAACTTCTTAGCATAAATAATAAAGTTAACTTTAATTAAAAACATCTAACAAATCAAAACATAATTTTAAAAAGTGGTAATAATTACCATGGGTCGAGAATGTTCGTAAGTACTTATACTTTCAACTGCATTAAGGCTACCCTTTTTCAAATGCCCTCATTTGTTTTTTTGCATTTTCAGATTTAGCCTTAAATTCTGATGTAACCCAATAGACAAGAAGTTCTTAAGAACTTCTTTGCCTATCCATTCAGGACGACTACCATCAAATTCCCAACACTTTGCTAGCACGCCGTAGCATGTCAGAAAGTCTTTTTGATGTTCTGCTGTAATAATTTTTTTAACAACCCTCTTGTTCATTTCATCCCATGTACACTTTTCCTGAAGACATTAAAATAAACCGTTAGAAAATTATAATAAAAAATATTTAAATAACAATAACTCAAAAAATAAATTAATTATACCTTAAACAATTTAAACCAAGCATCTTTATTTGAAACTTCTCCAAAACTCTTCCAAGCTTCTTTATACATTTGCTGAATCACATAGTTTATACACCTGGCAACAGTCCGACTTGGCCTAAAACTAAACAACAATAATTTAAATTAGCATGCATTAAATATAAATTTATATTAAAAAAGGGAATTTATACTTAATTAAAAATTTATAAATAAGATACTTATGAACTTCTCCAAAAATCTACCAAGCTTCTTTATACATTTGCTGAATCACATAGTTTATACACCTAGCAGCAGTTCGACTCGGCCCAAAGATAAACAGCAATAATTTGAATTAGCATACATTAAATATAAAGTTATATTAAAAAAGGAAATTTATACTTAATTAAAAATTTATAAATAAGATACTTACGAACTTCCAGCGGGCCAAATATAATATCTACCGTCAATGATATGAATCTCACTCGGATCACCCCCCTAAAGATCATCGCCAATATCCAACTAAATATCGTCCCCAACCAAATCAATATCGTCCCCATCCGGCTCCACATGATCATCCTCACGTGCAGGTATATGTGTGGTAGGTGAGGTGCGCGATCCCTAGTCTGCTGAAAGGATGAGGGCACCTGTGCCGCATGTGGGGTGTGGGACCCCCTAGTCTGCTGAAAGGATGGGGGCACCTGTTTCGGATGAGGGATGTGGGATCCTCCAGTCTGTTTAAAGGATTAAGACACCTGTGTGGGATGTGGAGTGAGGGATCCCCCAGTCTGTTGGAAGCCTGGGGGAACCTGTGTGGAAGGTGGAAAGCTAGATCCCGCACTTTGCTGGTATGAATAACTAGGTCCTCCAGTCTGCTGGAATGAATAGCTAGGTCCCCTAGATGGGCTAATAAAAGATGCTGCCCCATATGGGAACATAGGATACTCATGAGAGGAGAGTAATGGCATAAGAGGCTGAGTACTGGCCATGGACATGTGATCTAACTGACTCTGTGGGGGAGGACACAATGTCAATTGAGGTGACTGACATACTATTATCCTCAGCAGTTGGGTCTTCTTACCCTTACCCTTCTCAGATCGGGGTGGCATTTTACCTATTTATAGAGAATATACAAATAATCAAATATATTCATCAACACAAATTATAAATTTTCAAAGCAGATTCTTATATATATATATATATATATATATATATATATATATATATATATATATATATATATATATATATATATATATATATATATATATATTCACTAACACGTTCAATAGATGGTTCATTAAGTAAAATTACAAAAACACATTCTCATAAATATACATTCGTTATTCTAAATATTCACGCTCTTCATCCATATCATTATCATCATCTGATGTGATATTGTCCTCGGACCCAATGCCTTTGTGTTCTTCGTTCATATTATCTTCAACCAACAATATAGACGCATCAACTTCATACCCTTCAACCGTTGTATCAGACAAATTTATAATTTGTTCAACTGCAATCACATAATTAATTGGTCCAACTTCATCAACTTGGTAAGCAAGATCTTCCACTAGATCGCCAGTTTCAATATGGCCCAATGATTTTTTTATTACAACACAACACCCTCGTTTACATGGCACAAATGAAGGATAAGGAACATAATAAACTTGCCTAACAACATGTGACGTTATGAAAGGGTCATTCTCTTTGTGTGACACCCCCAAAACAATACTACTAAGCAAGGCATACATTTTCACATATCAGAGTAACAAGCATGCACCACATGAGGGCATTGCACACAAATTAAAACAAAAATAAATAATTCTTAACATGCAATGGTCACATTCAAGTAACACATAATTTAAAATTTAAAATAAAGCATGCATAACCACAGCGGAATAATCATCTCATCTAGAAAATGGTAAACTTGGATGATTCCCATACATCATCCACCATATCATAATATCTTGGCTCAAGGCCACACCTCAAAATATCATGTATCCAATTAGGAAATTACATATGAGTAAAACAATATTTCATAATATCCAAACATAGGTAATAAAAATAAACCCAATTCCCATGTGTTACATATGACAAAAGCACAATACGATTACCTAGTCAAAATACGCTAAGAAGATCTAAAACTCCATGCTAAGCCTCCTCCGAAGCACCACTACTCTTCGAAACCTGTGCGATGTCGCAATGAACATCATTCAAACAGAAGGGGGAGAATTCAAATCATTATAAATAAACATAATAATGAGAAATGTAAAATACAACAAGATTACATTCCAAGAATTCATCACTCTTCGCATAACATGCATCATATAATATATCAAGATTCACATGTTTATCTCATACGACATAGTTCCAAAATTCAAGTAATTATATTCAATTACTACAATCATCCATGTATACAATTATGAAACAAAATTCAAGTATACAATACCAATCACAACATTCACATATATGCATATCCACCAAAATCATTCCACATAATCACACAACAACAACAATTCAAACCGACACGTGCGACTCAAGTGTGACTCTATGCAATATGCATGTGGATCCCTCTGTTATCATTTCCGGCAAGCCGATTGTCCATCTCTTAGACTAGATAACCACCACTAAAGCTCCATTCGACATTAAGCTTTTAAACCCCATTCGGCGTTAGGTTTGGGACAAGCAAATAATCTTCGCAAGATTACCCGACATTGCCTCTTTCAAAGACTCATGCTAGTGTAAGTGTTCAACAAAACAAGACTTATGCAAATAAGATGATCTCAACTTCTTAAACTACATAATCACATCTCTTCCAACATTGCACAATATACACAACATGACTTCAATCCCAAACAATGCACCATACAACACACAATATCCAATCACATGTATTCAAACATAGCATAACATATATTGCATCATTATTCATCAATTCACATCATAATACATACATATTTCAAGTATTATGTTTCTCATGAAATTTTATCTACACAACACTTAATATATGCAAAACAATTACTCAAAATTCATGATAATTATTCATAAATCAACAGCATGCAAGTTCCCAAGCCAATTCAAGAAAATAAAAATATTTCACTCCCAGCACATCCGCGCTCACATCCAGTAGCCCGCACGACGCGCACTACCTTATGTCAAGAGGGTCTACGCAGTTTCTTCAGCGTGCTACGCGTGCTACACCGCACAACGTGCCCTCTGCGAATTCTACAGAAATTCTTCTGCGATGACAACAAACCCCTTTCCCCCATTTTCCACCCAAAATCAGTTCGAGTTCATATTCTATCACTAATTTCATGTTTCTATCACATATACAATACATAGAGTCAATGATAAACATCAAAACATCACTTACAATTCAAATTCATGGATTCTATCATAATCTCTTTCACAAAATCAACATACACACACCAAATCATATGTTATCTTCATACCCATTCATAGAATCATACATAGAATCATTATAACAAGTTAGATTTCACATAATTTATGGATTAACACATCAATTTCACAACAAAACTCATGAAATAGAAATCTCCCAATCCTAAAATCATGCATTTTTTAACCCCACATACATTACCCAATCATATCTACCTATAATCACTTGGATTCACACTCTTACCATGAACCTCTAGTCCTTCTTCAAGAATATCCAAATTCCTCTCCTTTTTCTTCTTTCTTCTATTCTCTTTCTCTCTAGCCTCATTTTCTTTCTAAGTTAGGTCTTCTCTCATAACACTCTTACTAACTCTATTTGTTATTTGGGCTCAACCCACCCAACTCCTTTTTCTAATTAATTAGGCCCATTAGCTAATTACTAATCTTATCACATTTATGGAAATTTCTTTACCCACCTCCTAACCTTCTTACCCACCTCTGGCGAAATTACCAAAATACCCCTTATTTCAGAAATACATTTCCGAAAACGTACTTTTATTGAAAAAAAAAGGTGTTTTCGGAAATGCACTTTCGAAAACACGAAAAAAAGGTGTTTTCGGAGATGCATTTCCGAAAACACCCCCTTTTTTGAGTTTTCGGAGATGCATTTACACTCCTTTTTGGGAGAGGGAGGTGTTTTCGGAGATGCATATCCGAAATATTCCAAGACCAAATTGGTCTTGGAATGTTTCGGATATACACTTCCGAAATAATTCAATAATATTAAAATCAAGGTGAATCAATACAATTAATAGGTATAAAATGAAAGTGAATCAATAATTTTCTCAAGATTCTTACTTAAAATAATTTTCTCCTATTTTTAGTAATAAATAATTTCCTCTCTAATAAATCATAATTCCCTATTCTCATACATAAAATAGATTTTTCACATTTTTGTATAACTATCTAATTATACTTCATATAAAAAAATCATAATGCTAAATATTTTTGATTTTTTTTTTAATTTTATTTAAATTTAATCATATTGAATTCACTTAATATAAATAATAAAGTTGTTTCATTTTTAAATATAATATATACAAATTCACAAAGTGTCTATAAAAAAAATACAAAAACTAAATAATAATTAGCATAATAATTTTATTATGAAAAAAAAATATAATTGTATTTTAAATAATTGTGAAATTTGTTTCACATAATGAATACACATTTTTTTAATTAAAAAATCACATTTTTTTTCTTAATAAATAATAAAAATAATGTATTATAATTAATAATAATAATAATCACGTAATTTATATTAATTTTTCTTAAAAATACGTGATTTTTAATATTTATTTGTACGAAATGTTATTTTTTATTAAATAATGATTTATCTCAATTTTAAACAAATGACAATTTTGATAATTAAGAAAAATTATATTCTACAAACTTATTTTAATTTTTAATTTTCAAATTATAAATTTTTTAATATTAATAAATAATAAACGTTATATTGAAATAAAAAAAAAATCTGACCTTCAATCAAATTTTGTTATTTTTATTTAAATAAACTTATATTATATATACTTTATATACACTATAAAAATTGTTATATTTTTAAATAGTGCGTTAAAATATAAAAACTATATAAACAGTAAATATAAAAACAAACAAGGATTAATGATTAATCCAAAAATATTATATAAAGTGAACAATGAAATTGATAATATTTTGTAATCATTTTTAAACATTTTAAAAAATATTATATATATTTTTTATTTTTACATATTTGTGTGCTTATTATTCATTATTTATGCACATTTTGAGCATTATTTTTTATTCTATTTAAAATTGAAACAATTTTATTATTTACTTTAATTAATTGAATATGATTTTTTTAAAGAAAATAAAAACGTGAGTTTTGTTTTAAAATAAGAATATGTTATTTTTTTATAAAGATTAACAATTATTTTAAATATATAAATAAAAAATTATAACTTATTTTGTAAGTGAAATTTTTTTAATTTTTTTAATTAAAATTATTTTAAATTTTAAAATTTGAATTAGGATAGAAATATATAATAACTATTATTCATAACTCATAAATTATATTAAAATATATAATTATTATTATTTATTACTCATAAATTATATCAAATTTATGATATGTGAATTAATTAATATCCTAAAATTAATTTTTGGGATTTTTTAAGATTTTTTTTGTTGTTTCGGAGATGCATCTCTGAATTAGTCAAAATCCCAATTTTTGGGATTTTTTCGGAAATGCACTTCCGAAGTCTGGAAAAATTTTGAAAAAAAAAAAATTTCGGAAATGCATTTCCGAAGCGGGGTAAAATGGGTTTTTCGCTGGGGGTGACCCCCATAGGGAGGTGGGTAAAGAAATTTTCACATTTATTCAATTATTCAAATATCACACATATTCAAATAATCACAAAACATACAAAATAATTAATTATCACACCAATAATAATTAATAACATAAACACCTAATAAATAAATAAGGAAATAAAAATCGCGTCATTACACTTTGTACCTTCGGTCCATTTGAATCTCAATAGTATCGTACGCCTTGTCTATATTTGTGCCTCTAATTGGATCATACCATTCACAATAAAACAAGACAACTTTATTTTCTGAGTCCAAGTAATTGTATACCAACTCGTACATATGTTTAACAAAGCCATAGAAGTCATCTTCACTCCATCTGTAACTCATTTTACAAATACACCACTATTTTTGGTTTTTTTCCTTCAGTCCCAGTCCTAGTGTGAAATTTACAACCGTTCACGAAGTATGTGTGCCATTCGTTTGTGGTTTGAATAGGGTCTTCAGACAAGTTTCTCAAATGGAGTATTTCTTAAGTGGGTGTAACAATAGTTGACAATCTCTTCTTGAATCATGATGGAAATCGAGCATGAATGACACCAAATGTTGATTGTACACCGCTACTAAGAAAATAGGCGTTGTTAAATTCTATAAAAAAACACACTATAAGTTTCAAGGTAATAATATTTTCACACTATAAATAAAATTAAATAGTTGGGCATAATTACTCAAGATATGGTTTAACTTCAACCCAGTTGATCAAGACATGAACATGTGCGAATTGCATTTCTTGTTGGGTCAATCAATGAACACCCTTCTTTTCAGATGGACGACCTGGAAGCTCAAAGAATGATAAGGTGAATTGACTTCTTTCGTTAACATTTACATGATTCCTTATGATGCTTGGAGTTAACATCAAGTGGTTGAAATAGTGACTACAAAAATTTGATGTCTTTCGATGCAAGTAATATGCACATATTAATCCTTCAAATCTAGCTTTATTTTTCACTGATTGCTTGGAATCACCCATGAACCTTTCAAAAGGATACATCCACCTATAATGAGGAGGTTCTCAAAGATAAGCTTCATATGCAAGATGCACAGGTAGATGTTCCACGAAGTAAAAAAACAGGTGGAAATATTTGTTCCAACTTACAGAGAATAACTGGAATATTTTGGTCCAACTTAATGATGTCATCCACTATTAAACTCGACGCACAAATATCTCTAAAAAATTGAGTAATTTCAATTAGTGGATTAAACACATGTTTGGGCAGAGAACCGAACGCAATTGGTAGCAATTGTTCCATAAAAATGTCCCCCAGGAATTTGCTAGAATACACTCACTTATTTTTATGAAGATGTAATTTGCTAAAATACACCCACTTATTTTTATGAAGGTGTGTTTTAGCAACTTTAAATTATATATATATATATATATATATATATATATATATATATATATATATATATATATATATATATATATATATATATATATTATAAAATATTCTATTTAAAAAAAATAATATAATATAACTTTTGTCTATATACTTATTATTATATAAATTTTAACTATATATATATATATATATATATATATATATATATATATATATATATATATATATATATATATATATATATATATATATATATATATATATATATATATATATATATATATATATATATATATATGGCCATATCATATGAGAATGCCTTCTTTATATGATAATGTAAAAACGAATTTGAACCGCAGATTTTAAAATAAATGGTTGAGATTATGTGTGAATCTTTTTCTCTCTCTCATCCGATATTAAAATAAATGATGTAGGAGAGAGAAAAAAAGATTCACACATAATCTCCACCATTTATTTTAAAATCTAACGGTTTAGATTCATTCTCACATTCTCATATATATATATATATATATATATATATATATATATATATATATATATATATATATATATATATATATATATATATATATATATATATATATATATATATATATATATATATATATAGGGGACGACTCAAGTGACAACACTTGGTTATTATGAGAAATGAGAACATTGAATCACGACCATTAAATTTTGATTTTGTTGATTTTAATGAACTGGATTGGTTTCTCTTTTTAAAATAAATATTAAGGATAATAGAAAGAGAAACCAATCCAGTCCATTAAAATCAACAAAATCAAAATTTAAAATTGCAAAAATACCTCTTCTTCAATCTCCTTCAATCTTTTTGTTCAATCTTTTTCGAAACCTCTTCAATATTCTTCAATCCTCTTTACTTCAATATCTTAAAGAAGAAAAAAAATTAACATAAATTAAAATCCTAAATCAGTATAAATATTAATTAAACAAAATTATAAACGTTGAATCTGTGAAAGAAGGAAAATTTATATAAGCGAATCAGCGACGTGGGAATCACGTCACAGATTTTCCACGTGCTTTCCACGTCGCAATGTCCCCAACGGTAAAAAATATTAATGCGCTACCGACGTGGGAATCACGTCGCAACGTTCCCACGTGGTGTCCACTTCGCAAGTTCAAATGGTCGTTAGCATTAATGACTGCTGCTTGCCATAACCTGCACCTAGTCAAGTCAAAAGTTCAGTGTGATTTCCCTCTTAAAGTGTTGCGACGTGATATACATCTCACAACTTGAAATTTGAAAATTTTTAACTTTCCCACCATATATGTACGTTGCAGGTTTCTGATTTTTTTTTTTTATTTTAGATGTTGCGACGTGGGACTCACGTCAGAACCTTTTTTTTTTAAAATAATCTCTGACTCCCCATGTGATAACATAGTTTTGATTTTTAAATATTAAAAAAACATAGTGACGTGATTCCCACATTGCAACAACACTTTTTTTGCCACATGGTATCCACGTTACAAAATCACGTCGATGGGGAGCATATTTCTTGTAGTGTCTTCAACAATTGTCGAATTTTTGACCTTTTTCTTTAGTTAAATGTCTGTATAAAATTCTATCTGAGGTTCTTGCTAATAGGTTGAGACAAGTGATTGGAAGTGTTATTTCTGAATCTTAGTAAGCTTTTGTTAAAAATAGGCCGATTTTAGACGGCATCCTTATAGCTAATGAAATGGTGGATGATGTGCAGAGTTTGAAAAAAGAATTATTATTATTATTATTATTATTATTATTATTATTATTATTATTCAATGATGATTTTGAAAAACCTATGATTTAGTGGACTGGCGGTATTTGGATGACATTATGTGTAAAATGAAGTTTTCGACTGTGTGATAGAAATGGATCTATGAATGTGTTACTAAGACAACTACTTTTGTGCTTGTGAATGAAAGCCCAACCGATGAGTTTAAGTTGGAAAGAGATATTCGTCAAAGTGATCTATTTTCCCTTTTTCTTTTTTTGATAGCGATTGATGGGTTACATATTTTGATGAATGCTTTAGCTGAAAAATGCATGTATATAGGGTATGGTGTTAGAGCGTAAAATGTTGTTAATGTTTCTCATTTATAATCCACAGATGATATGTTATTGGTAGGGATTAAAAGTTGGGCTAATGTTCGAGTTTTCGACGCCAAGCTTGAATTGATGCGATAAGTAAGAAAGGAAACAACTTTGAAGGTATTTTGGTTTCAACAAGAAGTTTGTTGGTCTATCCTAGTCTAAGTCTCCCTTGCATGAGGGGAAGACGTTGGATGAGACTTAGAAATATTTTCTAAGTTTGAAGTTACGATTCGACGAAAGCAATACTGAAAATATATTCGACGAGGAGTTTGAATTTGAATAAAGAAATAATTGTATTTCGTCTTTATCAAGTTTCAAAGAAGAGACATGTGTAATCTCAAGATAAATGAAAGACATGCTGAGCGAAACGTGTCACTTTCTGGGAAAAAGACTGTTGATAGCAGTTATTTCTACTTAGTATATATAGGGGTCTTAGTGTTAGGATTTCCGGGTGTTCATTTGTGGTACAAACACTCATAAATACTCAAAGTATCTTTTGAATTGAGAAAATAATTGCTGAGAATGTACGCGTGAAAACACCATTATTTCGTTTCAGTTTACGGTTCGTTTACATTTCCAACATTTATCTTTCATTGCAATTTCTTTTACAAAAACAGTATTTATTGCATTTCCTTTATATTCTGCAAGCTATATCTTTTAAACAAATAATATCTAAATTATGAATGATGTTGAAGTGTTCAACATTCAAGAAAACATATATAATCTAAACAATAGCGCATGTCCTAGGATTCACTGGTTGATCATGTAAGTTAACCATTTTGTTGGAGACTAGAGGTTGTTTATCAATTTTCACAGTAAACAACAGGGTATGGGGTTGGAGCATAAAATGTTGTAAATGTTTCTCATTTATAATTCACCGATGATATGTTATTGGTGGGGATTAAAAGTTGGGCTAATGTCCGAGATTTAAAGGCGGTGTTGATTCTTTTTTAGATTATTTCGGGTTTAAAAGTAAACTTTTGATACTTATGTGTCATGAATTTCATGAAATGTATCCAATAAGACCTTGTAACTGATGTAAAAACCTATATTTTACATCGGGCCAATAAGATAACCGATGTTAAAACCTATATTTTACATCGGGCTATCAAGGCAACCGATGTTAAATACTGTAATTATTTATAAAAAATAGAATTAACCCCCTCTTACACATCATACGTAACAATCAACCAATGTGGTAGGTGTATTTTTTTACATCGGGCTGCTGCCCGATGTAAAATGTCTTTGATTTACTACATCACTTGACTTTACATCGGACCCAGACCCGATGTAAAATGTGTTTTTTGCCCGATATAAAAAGTATTTCCTGCACTAGTGAATATAGTAATTAGATTTGCCGCATTAATCCACATCAATAGATAGTTTACATGAACATTTATTTGCACATGCTCAAATTTCAACATGCAACCTTCCTTTCGCTTATTCCTTCTTAAAAAGTGAAAT
Organism: Vicia villosa; assembly: GCF_029867415.1. Taxonomy (NCBI): domain Eukaryota; kingdom Viridiplantae; phylum Streptophyta; class Magnoliopsida; order Fabales; family Fabaceae; genus Vicia; species Vicia villosa. Next base: position 131,666,180 of record NC_081181.1, on the reverse strand, counting down.
TCTAACTATTAATCTATTAGACTAAAAAAGAAATTAGATTCAATTTTTTCTCAATTAAATGCATTCTAGGATCTACGAGAATAGATTCATAAAAAAAATTGAATCAAGATATAAATGTTTGTGCAATTTAATTGCCGTCTAATTCAATTCAAAATTTGTCTAAATCGAATCATGTAATTGAAACAAAAATGCAAGTGATTCAATTCTGGTGTCAATTCATGCAATTGACACCAGAATTAAATCACTTGCATGAATTGACACCAGAATTGAATCACTTGCATTTTTGTATACTTTTTGATTGTTTCCAAGACATTTTACATTGAAGATAATTTTATCCAACTTTTTAAGTTGGGTAGATAAGAATTCACCTTCATTCAAATAAGAATCGAGAGAAACAAGGTTTTATATTCATGCATACTTTCCAAGAATATGGAATGAGGATAACACAACATAGAAGAAATACATTCATAATAAAAAACTAAGTATGCAACTAATGATATCACTCAAAACACTAATCCAAATTTTAAATCTAAGTAGAGATATAAACGTGGTTACTCCAGAGACGCTGTGCTGTCTCCGCGTGATACTCCGCCCGACGCTCCTTGATACGCTGCTGTGCCTCCGCACGATACTCCTTGATACGCTACTCTGCCTCCACACGATACTCCGCCTGATACTCCTTAATTCGTTGATCAGCCTCTGCATGACACTTCTGTATACGCTGCTCTTCCTCCGCACGAATCTCTTTGATACGATGCTCTGCCTCCGCACGACACTCCTTGATACGCTGCTCTGCATCCGCAAGAAACTCGGTACGACTCTCCTGGATACGCTGCTTTGCATCCGAAAGATACTCCTTGATACGCTGCTCTGCCTCTGCACGATACTCCATGATACGCTGCGCTGTCTCCGCACGACACTCCTTGATATGCTGCTCTGATTTCGATCGATACTCAGCATGACACTCGAGCATAAGCTGCCCTGATTCCGCACGATACTTCTTGATATGTTGCTCTGATTCCGCAAGAAACTCAGCACGACACCTCTTGATACCCTGCTCTGCATCTGCCTGACACTTCTTGATACGCTCTTTTGCATCGGCACGACACTCCTTGATACGCCGCTCTGCCTCTGGGCTACACTCCTTGATACACTGCTCTACCACCGCACGACGCTCCTTGATAAGCTGCTCAGCAACCGCACGAAACCTCTTGATACGCTGCTCTTCATTCGCGCGACAATCCTTAATACGCTGCTCAAGCCGCTTGGAACGCTGCTCTTGAGCCCCCTGAAGCAGCTCGAAACGCTGCTCTTCAGCCTCATGAATCTCCATAATACGCTTATCTATATACTCCTTGAAACGCTTTTCTGTAGACTGACGAGACAAAAGCGATTGCTCTAAGCGCGCAAACAATATATGAAAGTCCGAAGGACGACGAGGAACCTCCATTCTTGGACTAGTTACAGATCTTCCTTTACCATAAAGAGGAACCAATTTCTGTTCTTCAACAAGTGTTTTGCAAACAGGGCATCCTTGAGGATTAGAACGATGATGTAACCACCTGTAAAGACATGGCCAACAGAATAAATGACCACAAAGCGTCACCACTGGTTCCTGAGCCAAATCGAAACAAATGTTACATTCGAAATCAGCAGCGTCGATATTGGAACTCATTGTTTCTCCAAAACCACTCGACATTGGCATAACAAATTTATGATCAGTTAATATTATAAACAGGAAACCCTAAATTTGCTGTTTACATAAATATTGTGGAAGGTGCTAGGTTCTTATAAGATATAACTCTTTTAGGCGCGTATATTTTCGGTCTGCTAAATTTTTTATATTTACTACTCTCCATATTTTAAGGATTTTTTCTACGTTACCTTCACAAAAAACGAATAATTGTGGTGCCACTTACAAGTATGATCTATTATTCATAGAATTTAATTGATATGTATGGGCAAGTGTAAATAGTTTTTACACCATTAATTAATTAATCAATAAATTTTTTAATTAATCATATATATAAAGTATCACTTATAAGTTATAAATAATTGTGATATATTTATGATATAAATTCTTTTATACTGGAAATACATATAAATTAATCTCTTTAAATACCAATTCAAAATATATCATTATTGTAGAGAAGTATTAAATAATATTAAAAGAAATAATTTGTCTACAAAGTATTCAAAATATACCGTTGTAAATTTTTAATACTTAATTGTAGATTAATTATTTCTTCTAATAATATTATTTAATGCCTCTATATAATGATATGTTTTGAATAGGTATTAAAAATATTATTTTCAATTAATTTAGATTCTATGTTTTTTATTTAATTTTTTCAAATATTTTAAATAAGTGGTTCATTTAATTGAAATAAGTGGTTCAATTATTATTATTATTATTATTATTATTATTATTATTATTATTATTATTATTATTATTATTATTATTATTATTATTATTATTATTATTATTATTATTATTTGTAGTTCAACTAAAAAGATACTATCCATTAATGTTGCTTAAAAATTGAAAAATAATTAATTTGTAAAATAAATATCAACTAAGAGCGTAGAAAGTCACTAATTAAGGCAAGAGTTAGTAGAAGATGAGAAGTTGGGCCAATTATTATTTATCAGACGAATTGAATCGCGCACCTAATGAAAAATATATCAGTAGTCAACATAAAATGCGGATTGAATTACATGTTTAATTAAGAAATGTCTTATCTTATAAAATAAAATTAGAAGAATTACACTACATGCAAATTAGACCAAATATCTAATGAACTCAAATTGAAAACATATATTTAATGAAGTATAATAAAAAATAAACAAAATATACAAGCTTTATATGACGCTAGTCACTCAAACGGACACTACTATATGAGTTTTGATTTTTTCTTTACCCACCTCCCTATGGGGGTCACCCCCAGCGAAAAACCCATTTTACCCCGCTTCAGAAATGTATTTCCGAAATATTTTTTTTTTCTAAATTTTTCCAGACTTCGGAAGTGCATTTCCGAAAAAATCCCAAAAATTGAGATTTTGATTAATTCGGAGATACATCTCCGAAAAAAAAAAAAATCTAAAAATTCCAAAAATTAATTTTAGGATATGAATTAATTTATATATTATAAATTTGATATAATTTATGAGTAATAAATAATAATAATTATATATTTAGATATAATTTATTAGTTATGAATAATAATTATTATATATTTTTATTCTGATTCATATTTTAAAATTTAAAATTATTTTAATTAAAAAATTAAAATATTTTCACTTACAAAATGAGTTATAATTTTTTATTTATATATTTATATATTTATAATAATCATTATGTATTTACAAAAAAAATTAAAAAAATGAGTGTTTTAATTTATATATTTATATAATAATTATAATAATTATTATATATTTATAAAAATTATTATATATTTATATATTTATATAATAATTATTATATATTAATTATAAATATATTTATATATTTATATAATAATTATAAAATTAAAAAAATGAGTGTTTTAATTTATAATAATTATTATATATTTATATATTTATATATTAATTATTATATATTTATATATTATATATTTATATATTTCACTTACAAAATTAATAATTATTATTATATATTAATATATTTCTATTCTGATTCATAATTAAAAATGAGATAATTTTTTATTTAGTTTAAAAAAATTAAAAAAAGATTTTGTCTTAATTTTATTTAATGAATAAATTTTATATTTAATTCTATATAATTCAAAATTTACTTATGGAATTAAAATGTTTTTGATTTATATAAGTTAGTAAAATAATTTTTAACTTTCAAATAGTTTCGGATGTTTTGATTCACCTTGATTTTATTGATTCACCTTAATTTTATTGATTCACCTTGATTTTATACCTATTAATTGTATTGATTCACCTTGATTTTAATTTTTTTAATAATTATTAATTATTTCGGAAGTGTATATCCGAAACATTCCAAGACCAATTTGGTCTTGGAATATTTGGGAAGTTCATTTCCGAATTCCTCCAAGGGGGTGCGTTCGGAGATGAACTTCCGAAACACCACATTTTCTGAAAATGTAACTTTATTTCGGAGATGCATCTCTGAAATCAATATTTTATATTAAAAAAAACACGTTTTCGGAAGTTCATTTCCGAAAATACGTTTTTTAACAAAAAAAAGTACTTTTTCGGAAATGAACTTCCGAAACAAGGGGTAGTGTGGTAAATTCACCGGAGGTGGGCAAGAAGGTTAGGAGGTGGGTGAAGAAATTTTCTGAGTTTTTAATATCACACCGTCCAAATTGTGTAAAAGGACAAACAAACAAATTTAAAAATTTTATCAATTGGACTCCTGGAGGTACACAATCACCTTCTGGAATCATAATTTACTGATCTTCCAATAAAAAGGATCATTCTCAACTATGGATGGCAATTGGACCCATCTCAAGTGGGTATCCTAAAAAATTACCCACAACGGATAAGGTAAAAACCCACAAAATGGGTACGGATATGGGCACAAGCAATTACCCACGAAAATAAAAAAAATTCAATTCAATTTTTCTTAATTAAATGATTTCTAGGATTTTTAGAGCAAGAATTAGTTCCTAACTTCCTATAAAGATTGAATCAATTATAATCATATAGAATAATGTCCGTGCAATTTTACAACTAATTATACAACTAACATTATCACTAAAAACACTAATCCAAATTTTAAATCTAAATACATAGAGACAAACATTCAAATACTTCGTTTTTTACGATAACAACATAAAAATTTGAGTAGTTCACAAGCTAAACATTTCTCCTGAATTTGTGCTGATTTTTAAATCGAACTTTGAGAAAACTTTTCTATCTTTGACAATACTAAAAAAGAAAGAAGCAAAAACCACCCAAGAAAGAGTGGCCAAATTAGAACCCCTCATAACACATTAGGGAAAATAGCATTTCAATGCAACAAAACTAACTGGCATAGGTATAATGAGAATGATGAAAAAGGAAGGGAAAGAACTTATCAACAGGAATTAGGGAAAAACAAAAAATTCTGCTACGCATCCGCACAACACTCTTTGATACGCCAGTCAAGCCGCTCCAAACACTGCTCTTCAGACGCCTGAAGCCGCTCGATACTCTTCTATACGCTGATCTATACTCTCATTGAAACGCTGCTCTATAGACACGCGATACTCTTCGATACGCTGATCTATCTGCTCCCTGATATGCTGCTCTACAACCGCACGATACTCCTGGATACGCTCATCTATATACTCGTTGAAACGCTGCTCTGCAACCGCACGAAACTCCTCAATAGGCTGATCTATCTCCAAGCGCACATCCAACACATGAATGTCACGTGGAGCCTCAAGTTCCTCTTCCACAACAGTTTGTGGCCTCTGTCCTGAAGGACGAGGAGGAATCTCCATTCTTGAATCAGTTACCGATCTTCCTTTACCATAAAGAGGAACCAGTTTCTGTTCTTCAACAAGTGCTTTGCAAAGAGGACATCCTCGAGAACGAGAACGACGATGCAACCACCTGTAAAGACACGGCCAACAGAATAAATGACCACAGAGCGTCACCACTGGATCCCGAGCCAAATCGTAACAAATGTTGCATTCAAAATCAGCAGCACCGTTATTGGAACTGTTCCCCGAAGAAGATGATGCTGATTTCGTTGATTCTTCAAAACCACTCGACATTGTTCTAAAACCCTAAAATCACATTGAGAAAGAAAGAACAATGAGAAAGAAAAAGTTGCGATTGCGTTGAGAAAGAAAAAGTTGCGGAAAAGGGGAGCGTTGGAGTGAAAAGCCCTAAATTCGCTCCTCACATAAACCTTGTGGAAGTTTCTAGATACTTTGGGGCTTCACTCATCTATATTTTTGTTCTACCATTTCTTTTCTGCTTTTTATTTTATTTTATTTTATTTATTCTTGCAATCTTGTTTCTTTTTCATTCTTCTTGATTTTTGTTTTATTTTTAAGTATTATATTGTTATTATATGTAAATGATTATTATTATTTGTATTTGTATAAAATGATGTTTTTTATTAAGTTCAAATACAAATGAACACTTTCGTATCATTGAATTTAATTGGATATAAATATCTTAATATTCAATGCCACATAATTTTTTAATATTATTTTATTTTAAAGAAAATTAAAATTTTAAATCAATTAATATTAAGGACATATGTATCAATTAAAACTAAAGAGTAGAATCTAAGAATCTGCATTAACTAAATTGTTATTCTTTAGTAAATTAAATTGTGAAACTATTTTTGTTTTTTATTTTCTTTGAAAATAATCCTTCAAACAATAATCCTTTAAAAGTAATTATTATAGATTGTTGAAAAATATGAAACATGATTAGAATTGCCATGATACAATAGAGATTATTTGATTTAGAAAATGTTAGGAATCAATTTTCTACTTAATAGATCTAGATTTAGAAAATATTAGGAATCAATGTCGTGTGAAAGTGCATGTGACGTGGTAAGGGTGTTTAAGTGAAAGTGTGAAGGATATAAGATTTAGAGGGAGTTTGGATCGACGTTCATGGGTAGTGTAACAAACAAATACTCTTTTATTCTAACTTATGAACTACATCCTCATAATAAAGTATTACAGTTTACAAACCCAAAATAAAAGACTCAATGAAAACTATAAAACAATAAAATTCAATTTACATGGCATGCGTCTCCACATGAGGTAGAACCTCTCCTTGAATGGAAACAACACCCAAAATAAAAGTCCAATAGAGTTTTGGCACGAAAACGAATGGTTTCCAAAAATAACAAGAAGACTAAATCTTCATAAAACCGACTCTAAATATTGAATAAATCAAATATAATTAAATCTTAATTTGACATAAATAAGAATTCCATATCTTCAACAAAGGATTCAAAATAAAATCTTTTCCAATAGAAACACGTTATAAATCAAATCATTGATTGAACAAAAAGGAAAATAAATCTTGTTGGAACATGTCTTACATAAAGTCAGAACATGTTGCCTACAAAAGTTTGCTAATCAAATGTAATAACAATTTCTATAATAATTTGTATTTTTTGTGCGTATTATTATTCACTATATAAAATTTATTTGTAGAGGAGACAACACCTATCACAACATAAGTGTGGATATTATATGATTACACATATGTTGAACTTTTTGTTGATAATAAACATATGGTGAACATTGTACCAGCAGATATTGTTGATTTCTGAAAGCACTTGTAATATATTTATAATTAGATATTAATGAATTTCGTCGAATGATAGTTTGTTATTATTCTAAGTGTTTTTACACATTCTAAATATGAGTAGCCTTGTGTACCCGATTTAAATAAGCAGACATTCTAAATATACATTCTAAGTCACTTTGAACACATTTTGTTTTGACTATTTAATAGCCATCAAAATGGTTGTTCTCTTGTCTGGTTCCTGCCCATTATGATTATTAATTTGTTTTGAATGTTTTGTTTGATAGCTCCTAATTCGAATATTCGTTCTGCCACATTGATTATGTGTCGACCTAGTTGATTTGGCTCATTAATTGTCATAGTTCGGTTTTGTCCTTATGAACCAAATGAGAATTGGGACGGGCTCTATCGACTATAGGTCAAAACTTGACTTAATTTCCTAGGCTGTACAAAACCCCTCTAGTATGAGGTGTAAGAACATAATGCTTTAGGTGAGAGATAAGTGAGAGACCAAAACACCTCGAGTCCCTTGATTTGATTACTCCCACCTCGTCAACTTTGGGCCAGAAAAATAAGTTTAACCTTTTAATTTGACCACATCTAGCTTCCTTTTGTCGGGCTAACTAAGGTTCAGGGCAGACTACAACCCGAACTTTATTGACACAACATAAAAGAGATTGAATATGGACAATAATTAAGTCATCATATTCATAGCAAATCATTTTTTGTCAAATATTAGTTAATAAAACGTAGATAAATAAATTGAACATAATAACAAGCCTTTAAACTTGAACAATAAAAATTTATAGACTTGATTTTCAATTTAGAATTCGAAGAAAAAAATAAAAGATAAATTTTAGATTTGTTTACTCTTGATTTTTTGTTTGCATTGAGCATTATAAATGAAGGTTTAATATCTTTTTTACTCTTGAGTTTTTGTTTGCATTGAGCATTGTAAAAGATAAATTAGTTTCTTGGCTTCAAAACGTACTCCGTTAGTCATTTTCATCTAATTAGCGATCGATCACTTTTTGAGTTTTTGCGTCGTTAATTAGTTAAAAAGGACTAACATGTTACATTTTGAATAACTAATAGAATCTGAACCTTTTTTTGAAGTTAAGGGACCAAAATAAATCTGAGATTAATATAAGCGACCAAATATATATATATAATGGCGGAGCCAGAAAAATTATAAAGCCTGGGCGAAATTTTAAAGACCGCAAATTCACATTGTTTATAAATAATCATCAATCCAAATAAAAAAAGACTCATCATTTTGTCAACAAAAGTATAGTTAAAGTAAAAGAGACGAAATATAACCTTACAATTAGGGATGTCAATTGCATCTGTTAATGGGGATCCCTGTGGGGAATATCTGTGCGGAGATCCGAAGTTGGGGATTTTTTTTCCCCGTGGGGATGGGGATGGAGGGAAAAGTTCCCCCGATAACACTTTGGGGCGGGGATTGGGAAAGTATCCTCCGTCCCCGTGGATTCTCCGACTCCGAAGATATATGTTAATTTATATATTTTATATATTATATAATTATATAATTTTACAATGTATTAGAAAATGAAGAGTCATTAGAAGTTATAGATTTGTCACACATAATCAGCCACTTGCGCTGGACGACATCGGTATTGTGGTAGTAAATTAGTGGAAGCACGGTAGCAAGAAGTTATGTTACTATTTATTTATTTTTACATAAAAAATATTAGCAACATCAAGTTCTTTTGCTTTTTTTATTTATTATTGATGCAAGATGTATTTTGATTTTTTTAATAAAATAAATATGCAAATATATGCGTTTTAAAAAATACGGAAAAAAAACAAAATACTAGTGTCATAGTTTTGATCAAAAAGTGTAGAAATTTTCTTAAAATTCGATCTCCGTGGATATCCGTGGGGATCTGTGGGGATGGGGATGGAGGGAAATATTCCCCGGTGGCGGGGATTGGGGATGGGGATGGGGACTAAATTTAGGGGCGGGGCGGGGAGTGGAGAAGCATCCTCCGAACAATATCTGCCCCGTTGACATCCCTAAATAGCATGTTAAATAAAATCAAGAGGCAAATGTCATTTTCGAGATTTTTTGCGGTGAATGTTAGAATAATATTAATATCATCAAGTGACTCTTGAATATCTTCCGCTCGGTGTACTATATCATCAAGTCATTGAACCACACATCGTTGATCTTATTGCGTAAATTAGACGTGATAATCTTCATTGCTCAAAAAGCTCTTTCAACGGATGTAGTCGACATCGACAATATCAAAGCTAACTCAATAAGTTTGTAAACCAATAGAAATATCAAAATCTTCCCATGCATATTTAAAATATTTTCTTTGCTCTGCATTTAATAATTCATTGTATGACATATCTAAATTTGTCTCCTATAATAATTTTTCCTCTACACATCATTGTTTTATTGCTGCCATTACTACAACCTGTGATCTTACTTCATACAAAGAAGCTAGCACCCAACCACATTGAGTAAAGGCTATGGAAACAGAAATTCAGGCCTTATCAAACAATCATACATGGATCATTACATCATTACCTCCAGGTAAGACAGCCATTGGCTGCAAATGGATTTACAAAACAAATTTTCATGCTGATGGCACCATAAAAGATATAAAGCTAGGTTAGTTGCTCAAGGCTTCAAACAAATCCAAGGTATTGACTTCTTTGACACTTTTTCTCCCGTTGCTAAGCTAACCAATGTAAGACTACTACTTGCTATTTCATCCTCATTAAATTTTCATATTCACCAATTGATGCGCACAATGTTTTTTTGCATGGAGATATGGGAGAAGAAGTTTACATGACTCTTCCTAAGGGTATGGAAGCCTCTTCTCCAAACCAAGTATGCAAATTACTTAAATCCATCTATGGACTTAAACAGTCTAGTAGACAATGGTTTGAGAAACTTTCAAAAGTTCTTATAACACACAAATTCACACAATTTTCCTCTGACCATTCTCTATTTATTCACAATTCTCAAGGGCAACTCAATTTTCTATTAATCTATGTTGATGACATTCTTCTTGCAGGTAACAACCTGTCCTTCATTCAACATACAAAAGCCATGATGCATAATCATTTTCACATCAAGGACCTTGGCACACTAAAGTATTTTCTGAGCCTGAAGATAGCTCGCACCAGTTCCGACATTAACATCTGTCAACGCAAATATACACTGGATCTGCTTGCCATGACAAGTTTACTTGGCTGCAAGCCTACAATAACTCCTATGGCCCGAGACACCCGCCTGCAAACAACTGATGGCACTCCACTACAAGACAAAACCAAATTTCACAGTTTAATTGGTCAACTCATCTACCTTCTCAATACACGGCCGGATATTGCTTATTATGTACAACAACTTAGCCAACACATGAGCTGCCCCACTAACATTCATTACAATGCAGCCCTGCGTGTTCTTCGCTACCTCAAAGTTTTCCCTGGACAAGGAATCTTATTTCCCAGCAAATCATCTCTCCAACTCAAGGCTTTTAATTTTCAGATTCAGATTTGGTCACCTGCATTAAAACTCGAAAATCCATCACCGACTTCTGCATATATCTTGGAGATTCTTTAATCTCATGGAAATCCAAAAAGCAACCCACCGTCTCCCGCAGCTCCATAGAGGCTCAATATCGCTCCATGGCCTCTACTGTATGCGAGATTCAATGGCTTACCAACATACTCAACGAAATGCTCATCCCATACAAACAACCAGCCTTACCCTACTATGACAACGCTTCAGCCTGACATATTGCTAGTAATTCCTCCTTCCATGAACGTACGAAACATATCGACTTGGATTGTCATCTAGTTCGCAAAAAATTAAAACAACAACTGTTCCATCTCCTACCTATAACCTCCTCCCAACAACTTGCAGATGTCTTTACCAAACCATTGGTTGCTACACCCTTTCTCTCCAACATTACTAAGCTTAGACTTCACAACATTTACCCCCAAGCTTATGGGGGGTATTAGATGCATAATATTTTCTATATCTACTTAAGCTTTAGGTTACTGGGCCACTGATGTCTAGGCCCAATACTGATACATATATAAAGCCTAGTTTTTCTATTGTATTTTGTACTTTACTTTTCACTTTTATATTCTATTACCGCCAATTGCAATAAAAACATTCCATTCATTCTTCATGTAATAAATTGCTCACCATTGTTGTGGCTAGAGGTTTTTTTGTCATGTAGCCTAGTGGCTTGAATTCACATTTTAAAGTTGAATAAATGGAATGTCAAGGATTCAAACTCGCGCCCCTGAAACTAATGTTCCTACACAACTACCAAATAAGTTATTTTAACGGGACAATTGTGGCTTGATTTGATCCCAAAGATTCGTGCATGAAGTATTGACATTCAAAATTCCATCAAATTATGCAAGAATAATTTTTTGAAGATTGCTATGTTGCCTCTGTTGTATAATATATAATTTGATGTGCTATATATCTCACACGCTCACAAACACAGTAGTCATCTCCTACTCCTTACTTAAGATTTATAAAAACTATTTAATTGTCATCAAAGTCGTTGTTCTCTTGTCTAGTTCCGATCTATTATGTTCATTAATTTGTTTTGAATGTATTGTCTGATACCTCCTAATTTGAATATTCCTTCAATGTTGGTTCTAGGTGAGAGACTGAAATACCTTTGAACCCCTTGATTTTGATTTAGAGAAATTCTATGGTGCAGTTGCCAATTTGACTTCAGTGGTGAAGTCACTGCCTGACCAATCAGAATTAAGCCCTAAGCCCTAATAGTGCCACATAGGACTGAAGCATTAAATGACCCTTATTGTCACTTACTGTGGTAATTTTATAGTTTGTATATTGCAACTTAGTCCCTAACATATTAATATTGTTTTTAAAATGTAATATTTAAAATGAAAATAAATTAAATTTAAAACAATTAATTAAAAAAACTTTAATTTAATCTTTCTCAATAGATATTCATATTCACTATCAGGTACCTGAAACCCTAATTTTGTTTTCATCCCCATTTTTTAACAAAAGTGTTCGTCCACAATTTTTTGACATCAATACAACATTCATATTCATCTTCATATTCTTTGCCTACACACTTGCTGTTCAGGCTTAAGACGGTTCCTTCGAACACGCCGACAACCCTCCAAATTGACATGGCAAGAAGAGAGGTACGTTTGAGAGCACCACCCCTTCCCACTTTTCAGGTATATTTAGGGTTTCTTGTATGATTGAATATTGCTTTCGTTGTTTCAATTCATGTAGGATTCTTACTGTGTTCTACTCTGTTTAGAACTAAGTTGGGTAAAGAAATAAAAAAACATTTGAAATCGATGAAGCAAATGGAAACACCACTCTCAACCGGGAAGCGCAAACGCGAAATTGGAACCCTAAACCAGAAAACTCAAAACGAAAATCTTCAAAGAAATTCAAGAGGTTAATCTATTGAAACCCTAAATTCCTTTTTACATTTAGTGTTGGTTGTGTGTTTAATTGCTTACATTTAGTGTTGGATGTGTTTTTGAGTGCTTCAAAAGTCTATAGAATCCTATAATCTTGGTTTCACCTGATTCACTTTGTGCTCTGACTTCAATACTTTTCCAACTATGCTAAACAAAGGTTAAATCCATATCAAATTGATATTTCTTTCTCACATTCCATTTTCATTCCCATCATGAGGGTAACAAAATAACAATAACCTTTCCTTTTCTATTTCATAATATCCAGAACCGAAAACACTTGTGAATTTCAATAGAATAACACAGACCAACTAGTTCAGAAACAAACCTCAGCTAGTGTCCTCCTATGCTTAGAGTCTTAAACAGAAACATCTTTCTTAAGATTGTGTAGTCTCCCATCAATCTTCCATTCAAAAACACAAACAACATTAGCATAATAAAATTGAGACACCAACCCAATATTGGCAAATAGCCGAATAGCATTGCAGAACAAACCAATACTGTTAAGTATTGCCAAATAACAGTTTCAACACTACTATAATAGCACGCTAAAGCAACTTAGGTTTGCAGAATTTAAACAAACAGTTATCCTCTGCAATCAGCAATGAAACGTTACATCATTCCTCTTATTGTATCTGATGCGTTGAGTATAAAATTCCAGTGTGCAACTCTACAGGTTTACCCTGTTTGGCTTTACTTGCTTGCATTCACATGGTTCAGTTGTTAATTATTTTTACTGATAATTGGATAAACTGGCTCCTTGCAGCGTGACTTCCAGCTTCCTGATCGTTAAGATGGAATTCTCGGCTGAGGATGAAGCCAAAATTGAGAGGTTCACCAAAAATCTTTTTCCTTTGTATCTTAATGAAGGATATACCTTGATTTCTTGAATACATGCTGTTTGATCCTAGTTGTTGGATACTCATTGGGAGTCTTTTGTTTATGTTCGGCGAACAATCTGGACTCTCGTTCAAGTTTCTATTTGAATTGAAATGATCTTTTGAGTATATATATCTTTGTTCTTTTTCAGCTAGAGAAAGGTGTTGATGGGTTGTTTGAAAGCTTTGCAAGGTTGGATTCACGTATTTCAAGTGTTGGTCAGACAGCTGCAAAGATAGGAGATCATCTCCAAGTAGGGAGCTGTGTTCTTCCACCCTTCCAGTGCTTCCACTATATTTTGATAGAAGAAATGTGATCTCACGTTTACTTGTATTCTAATGTTTTATTGGTTGGTTAAATTATCCTTTTTGTTTGAAATATAATTTCATTTGCAATTCTGTTTTTTTGTCAGAGTGCAGATGCTCAGCGAGAAACTGCCAGTCAAACTATTGAGCTGATAAAAGTAAAAATCAGCCAATTCATTTGTGGTTTATACCCATCATTCATGTTGGAAAATTTACCTTATGGTTGATTAATTTCTACAGTACTTAATGGAGTTCAATAGCAGCCCTGGTGATTTGATGGAGCTTTCTCCTCTTTTTTCTGAATAGTTAAGGGAGCGGAGGTTAGACATATTTCCTGTTAAAACTGATATAAACTTATAATGTCATTCAAGAATTTACATGAATGACAAAGTACATGGTTGAGGATCTAAAATTTTTGTGATCCTCCAGTAGCTGATTTACTCTGTCTAGGTGGAATTTCATAGAAAATTTTATTAATTGATGATGTTTATTGATTTCAGTTCTTGTTAAGTAGGTTTTTACTATAGGGATACTAATTAGGCTTGTTGATCACACATGCATCTCTATGGTCTTCTTGCATGCAATGTATTCTTTTACACCTTACAACAACAATACAAATTGACTTTACTTAACACACAAGATAATGTTTGAAATTTTCCCCTTAACAAGGTCTTTGGGCTTGTGTTCTGCTTTTATCCTTTCTGTGCTTTTTCTATTGAAATCCAAATATATAATGTCTGGTTTTGGTGATTAGTAGATTGTTATTTTCTTTACATTTTTAGAAAAATTCCACTGTTGTCAATTAGTGTTCAGTAGCTAGTTGAGTTACCGCATTCATGTTAGTCATTCATGTTAATCAATAGAGCTGTATGATATTGAATCTTTTTATACACATAGTGATTTGATCTCTTGTGAGATCATTTAGAAAATATAATTGCACAATGATGTGTTTATTCACCCACTCAAATTTTAGACAGCTTTATAGCAGATCAACCATAAATCGATCGAGAATATGAAGAATATCATATTTGTAAGTTATCTAATTCTTCTATAGGAAAGCTAGTAGAATTGTCTTGTTGTCCACCAGTATTCCAAAGGAAACTAGCATACTTTGACAGAAAATAAGTGTTGCCAGGATCTGATTCCAATGCTTGTAGATATCTCAATTCTGCTACCATTTGATTTGATGTAATTTTGTGATGTTTGTTTCGAACCGGTAATCTACGAGCTACTTAAGAACCTATCACTTATCTTTACATATTTTTTTCTTAGGTGTATTTGAATAATTTGTGGGTGTAGGTTTACAGCGTCAGTTGCAGGAACCTGTCCACCGTACGATCTCGAGGTTCCACCGTAAATTAAATTGGTAAGTAGAGATCGGTAATATTTCTGTTTAATTTTGTCGAGATATATACTTAAATGAAATCAATGATTATGAAATGAAGAATTTAACGCTTTGAAGTTATTAATATAAGTTAATATTTGTATTGGCTTCATGAAATAAACTTGCTTACAGTTTCAACAATCCTTCAAATCACTGTGTTGATTTGTTCTAATGATGTTTAGTGGCTTTCACTCTTCAGGTTCAATATTTCTTTGTTGGTGTAAAGGTATTGTTCCATCTACTTGGAGATCCTATAACTCACGACGATACCTCTACCCGTATGAACATTATTGGATGTCACACGATTCTGTTAGAAATATGATGCTCATAGTGCCGGCGTCGTCCTCCTGTTGGCGGCGAAGTGTACGATATTGAACATTCAAGAGAAGTGTCTTCATTAAAATGTATGCCATTGATTTCTTTGTAAACGATACTAGTTTCACGTAGGTAGTGAATGTGGTAAAATGTATGCCATTGATTTCTTTTCTAAAGAAAATTCTTTTATAATTTATAAGTAACTTCTTTTCAATTCGATATCTTGTATTTACTTTATTGTAGATTCGTAGAGAAGCTTGCGCTTCATTTGTTCAATGGAGATGTTCATCAAGCAGCATACCGTATCCTGTCAGATTTTAGAAATGGTAGGTTTGGTTGGACTGCATTGGAGAGGCCTCCTAGGTGATGTCAAATGTTTGCTTTTAGAAGCAACACCCTGAAGCTAGAATTGAAAATTATGCTGGAGATTTCCAGGAGCAAACCGAAAAGCCAAGATTTCAAGCAGCATACCGTATCCTGTCAGATTTTAGAAATGGTAGGTTTGGTTGGACTGCATTGGCTTTTCCTTTTTTTTTGAAGTAGTGAATGAAAAGCCAAGCTTGTTGTATCAGGTTGATTCCACGGGTTATTTTGTTTGTTATTATTGTGTCAAAATACTCTTTGATGCACGTCTGATATGCAAGCAACTATGTGTAAATTTTAGGAACACTTTTTTTTTGTGTAGAAAACTTTTGAAAAGCCAAATTATAATTTCAAGTGCAGGATAAATAGAAAAGAGCATTGTTAAATGTACCCACCTTACGATTGGTACATTTTCCTAATTTTGGAAAAAAACACATAGTTAACATAGGTACTATAAACTTCGGATTCATAAGACTCTAAACTTGTTAAAAAAAATTGTTCCTAAAGTTTATGGTAAGAAAAACAAAAAGAGTATGAGATAGTATTTTAGTTATTAATAAATGTAGGTAATCAACACATCTATCTCTTTTATTTCATCCACATTTTAGTTAGAGTTCCTATAACTTTTCCGTGAATTGGATCGTTTAACTTTTATTTTTCTACCTTTCTCTATCTTTCTCTCTATTTCTATCTTGATTTACTTTCTTTTACATCTTTTTCTCTTTAAAAACTTTAAGTTTATTATATATATTATTGAAGCATTTTTTTGAATGGATGTAATAGCCACCCTAGTGGCAAGCATAACCGTGTTAAGGCTTTCACTCAAAAGGACGTGAGTTCGATCCATTGGGTTTCCATTTTTTACTTTCTATGTTATTATTTTGGTTTTGTGTGATTTCTGAAAGAATCTTTTAATATAATATATTCCATTCATATTGTTGTCACCACAGGTGTGTGGCCTGGTGGTTTTCTTTAAGAAATGTTTTCTCAAGGTCTCCATTTCAAGCCTTGATTGTGACAAAATCTTAATTTTTTATCATTTGTTTTCTTTTCTTTGGTTTTTTAGCAAACTTCAACAATTTTTTTAATCAATCAAAACTTCTCATTTTGAGATGATTTTTTGCACACTTGTCATTGTCATTTATTATATCTATTTTATGATTATGTCAAAAAATCTCAAAAATATTTATTATTTGATCATTTTTCATTTAATTGAAAACAAGTCATTTTTAATGACTTTAAAAACCTTTTCTTTTGGTTTTCTTTTCAAAACTCTTGATTAAATATTTTTGGATTGATCAAGGCTCTTCTCATGGGATGCCATACTCCTTGTAAACATCTCTCACTTTTTGGCTTTGTTTATTTGGTTTTTTTTTTTTGACAAAAACAAATTTAACTGCTTTCATTAATCAAATAAAGAGTAATACAAGGAGGAATTACATCAAACATACAGCGTCGAGACCAAGAATTGGTCGCCTTAGCTAAGGTATGGGCAACCATATTCGCTTGACGCTTGATAAACTTAACCTCAAAGTAGGGGAAATCTAATAGCAACAGCTTAATAGAATTAATAATAGAGGAAAACTCAGAGCTACCCGGCTTATTAGATGTAAGGGCTTGGACCACCTGTTGAGAATCACTTTCAAAAATTGTCGGAGCATTATGAAACATAATAACAGAATGAATTGCTTCCTTAAGAGCTGAGGCCTCAGCTTCCAACACCGAAAAGTTACTATTATCCCAAGCCGTACCCGCGCCAACAAAGTTACCGTGATCGTTACGCATACACCATCCTCGATTCGTAGTCCCTACACGCTTATTGAAAGCGGCATCCACATTACATTTGAAGCTACCAATAGGAGGCGGGTACCATGAAACCACTTCTCCATTATCTAACCGCGGCGCCAGAATATTTTGGGCCATAAACCAATCTTGCCACTTATGGAATGCTAACCAACCAAGTTTGGAAGCATATTCCTTTTCATTATGCCACACGAAGTCATTCCTATTCTTCCATAGCCCTTCCAACAAAACCGCCACTCTTCCTGCGGTAAGCCTATCCTCCTTCATGCAAATATCGAATATAAGGGACCGGATATCCTAGAAAGAATGGAGACGAGTAGATATGACATTAGTAAGACCAGCCGACTGCCAACAAGAGAAAGTTTCCGAACAACCAACAAACACATGCCAGTCGTCCTCATAATCATGTCCACAAAGCTGGTAGGTGGGGCTACATGGAACATGATGTTGAATAAGACGTACCTTAGATGGGAGACAACCACTACAAATCCTCCAAATAATATGTTTCACTCGAGACGGAGCTATTATATTCCAGAGATCACTCCAGTTTACTCCTTCCTCAACCAAGCCCACACTTTCGTGATGCTTTCTCCAACTTCTATATCCCGATCGGACACTATAATTACCACTTACATCATCCTTCCAGATCATACGGTCTTCAACCACTTCTTCTGACAACGGAACTTGTAGAATATCACGAACCACTGAGTAATCAAACAAATCACGTAAAACTCCCATATTCCATTGTTTGACATTAGGTAGCAATAGATCATTAATAGTTAAAGTATACACACCTTGAGTTTGAGGACCCATCAAACAACCTTCTCTAGTCCCTCTAAGCCATGGTTCATTCATAATTCTTATGTTTCTACCATCACTAATCCGCCATTGTTTATTTGGTTTTTAAAGACTTGTTTTTATGCTTTAATCATAAACATGTCCAAAAACCCTAATTCTTGTCGCTTTGACTTGAACTTTTGATTTCAACACATATAGTTGTTTGAAAACTCATATTTGATTGATCAATGGATATTTGAAGCACTTCTGATTTTAACTATGTGTGAACTATGATGGTCAACTATGAGTGAATCATGGAAGATAGTCATAAGATGTTTGTCAATTATGTGGGAACCATGCCAAATGTGCATAAATGATGATCAACTATGTGTGAACTCTGAAAGATAGTCAATAGAAGATGGTCAACTATGTGTGAACTATGATTGTCAACTATGAGTGAACCATGGAAAATAGTCATCAGATGTTGGTCAACTATGTGGGAACCATGTCATAGATGCATAAATGAAGGTCAACTATGTTTGAACCATGAAAGATAGTGTATAGAAGATGGTCAATTGTGTGTGAACTATGTCATAGATGCATAGATGATGGTCAACTCTGTATGAACCATGGAAGATAGTAAATAGATGATGGTTAACTATGTGTGAGCCATGTTAGTGGATGTACTCTGAATCATATTTTAGTGGATCAGAGTCAACGACATGGGTCGCTTTGACTTGAACTTTTGATTTCAACACATATAGTTGTTTGAAAACTCATATTTGATTAATCAATGGATATTCGAAGCACTTTTGATTTCAACTATGTGTGAACTATGATGGTCAATTAAGGAGTCAACAAATGATGATCGACTGTGTGAACCATGTCAGGGATGCACTGATGATGTTCGAATATGCCTGAACCATGTTACATATGGATAGAAGATGGTCAACTATGTGTGAACCCTGTCAGGGAGTCAACTGATGTTGGTCAACTATGTGTGAATCATGTCATGGAGTCAATTGATGATGGTCGACCATGTGTGACTCATCTCAAGGAGTCAACATATGATGTTCGACTAATGTGTGAAGCATGTTAGGGAGTCAAATGATGATGTTCGACTATGTGTGAACCATGTTATAGATGGACAGTAGATGGTCGACTATATGTGAACCATGTTACAGATGGATAAGAGATGGTCTTCTATGTGTGAACCATGTCAATGAGTCAACTGATGATGTTCGACTATGTGTGAACCATGTCAGGGATGCACTGATGAGGTTCGACTATGTGTGAACCATGTTACAGATGGATAGGAGATGGTCAACTATGTGTGAACCATGTCAAGGAGTCAACTGACGATGTTCGACTATATGTGAACCATGTCAGGGATGCACTGATGATGTTCGACTATGTCTGAACCAGGTTACAGATGGATAGAAGATAATCAACTATGTGTGAACCATGTCAGGGAGTCAACTGATGATGGTCAACTATGTCTGACATGGTTCACACATAGTTGACAATCAACTAATGATGTCCGACTACGTGTGAACCATATAAGGGATGCACTAAAGATGACCGACTTTGTGTGAACCATGTCAAACACTCAACTGCTGATGTCCCACTATGTGTGAACCATGTCAGGGATACATTGATGATGGTCAACTATGTGTGAACCATGTTAGGGAGTCAACCGATGATGTTCAACTATGTGTGAACCATGTTAGGGAGTCAACCGATGATGTTCAACTATGTGTGAGCCATGTCAGGGAGTCAACGAATTATGTTTGACTATGTGTGAACCATGTCAGAGATGCACTGATGTTGTTCGACTATGTGTGAACCATGTCAGGGAGTCAACTGATGATGGTCAACTATGTGTGAACTATGTTACTGATGGATAGGAGATGGTCAACTATGTGTGAACCATGTCAGAGAGTCAACTAATGATGGTCAACTATATGTGAATCATGTCAAGGAGTCAATTGATGATGGTCGACCATGTGTGAGCCATGGCAGGGAGTCAACGGATTATGTTTGACTATGTGTGAACCATGTCAGAGATGCACTGATGTTGTTCGACTATGTGTGAACCATGTCAGGGAGTCAACTGATGATGTCCTACTATGTGTGAGCCATGTTATAGATGGATAGGAGATGGTCGACTATGTGTTAACTATGTTACAGATGGATAGGAGATTGTAAACTATGTGTGAACCATGTCAGGGAGTCAACCGATGATGGTCAAATATGTGTGAACCATGTCAGGGAGTCAATTGATGATGGTCGACCATGTGTGAACCATGTCAGGGAGTCAAAAAATGATGATCCACTATGTGTGAACCATGTCAGAGATTCATAAATGATTGTCAAACATGTGTGCACCATGTAAGACGGTCAACAGAAGATGGTAAACTATGTGTGAACTATGTCATAGATTCATAGATGATGGTCTACTATGCGTGATTAATGGAAGATAGTCAACATAAGATGGTCAACTATGTTAGAGATGCGTACATGATGGTCAATCATGTGTGAACCATGTCAGAGATTCATAAATGATTGTCAAACATGTGTGCACCATGTAAGACGATCAACAGAAGATGGTAAACTATGCGTGAACTATGTCATAGATTCATAGATGATGGTCTACTATACGTGATTAATGGAAGATAGTCAACATAAGATGGTCAACTATGTTAGAGATGCATACATGATGGTCAACCATGTGTGAACCATGTCAGAGATTCATAAATGATTGTCAAACATGTGTGCACCATGTAAGACGGTCAACAGAAGATGGTAAACTATGTGTGAACTATGTCATAGATTCATAGACGATGGTCTACTATGCGTGATTAATGGAAGATAGTCAACATAAGATGGTCAACTATGTTAGAGATGCATACATGATGGTCAACCATGTGTGAACCATGGAAAATAGTCAGTATATGATGGTGGCCAAGTGTTGCGAACCATGTAAAATAGTTAGTAGATGATAGTGAACCATGTCAGAGATGCATTGACGATGGTCAACTATGTCTGAACCATGTTAGAAATGCATTAATGATGGTCAGCCATGAAAAATAGTCAGTAGATGATGGTGAACCATGTCAGAGATGCATTGATGATGGTCAATTATGTGTGAACCATGTCTGAGAGTCAATTGATGATGGTCAACTATGTGTGAACCATGTTAGGGATGCATTGATGATGTTCGACTATGTGTGAACCATGATAGGGAGTCAACTGATGATGGTCGACTATTGTGATCCATGGAAAATAGTCAGTTGATGATGGTGAACTATATCAGAGATGCATTGATGATGGTCAACTATGTGTGAAACATCGAAGATAGTCAATAGATGATGGTTAACTATGTGTGAACTATGTTAGATATGCATAGACGATGGTTAACTATGTGTGAACCATGTCTGACAGTCAACGAATGATTGTCTGACTAAAAATAAATAAAAATAAAAGAATAAATGTTTATTTTTAAAAATGAGACGGTTATATATTGTGTTTTAAAAATGAAAATAACAATTAAATAAAAAAAATAAATATTTATTTTTAAACTTTAGGTTTCTAAGTAAATGAAATAAAAGATATTGACCCGATTGTATAAATAAATAAAAGAATAAATAAATGAAAATAACAATTTTATATATTTTGTTTTATAAATATATTGACCCAATTTATTTATAGCCTAATCCGATGATAACTCAAACTTCTCCCAATTTTCATATTCCCTCGCAGCTTTTCTCACAAACCTTAAAAAAATTTAGAACGCTCCAACATTTCCCTCCTTTGAAAGCCCAAAATTTTCATCTCCCTCTCTTTCATCGATACCTATTCAAACACAAATTAAAATACTTGTCTTTCTAATTTTACCGAAAACCCACACATCTCTTACTCCTACCATGGCTACAGGTGGAAAGCGGAAGTTCATGTGAAGCTTAATCGATGGCTGTTAAGAGAGCTATGGAGCTTGGGGAAAAGGTCAGCTTCGTTCTCTTTCTCTTAACAAATCGAATTTAATTGCCATTGTTGTTGTTGTTTTGCTTCTTGTTTTGATTTTTTTTTGGTGTTATTATAGCTTCCTGAAAAGAAGGTTCCATGTACCATTGGGAATATAGGGAAAGTAAATGAGGCTATTTGCATGCCTGATGATAAAGAGGTTCCATGTACCATTGGAATTAGGGGTTTTTGCTTCTCTTTTGATTCTATTTACTCGTTCATCAATCTATATGTCCTTTGAAGAGTGCTGTCAAATAGGATATTGATCTTTTCAATTTCATGTTTTTGAATTTTAGCCATTGGAGGGTGAGGCTGTTATGAGCAAATTTCAGAAGGTTTATAAAAAATTAAGCTGAGCTTTTAAAGGTGTGCCTTTTGAAGAATTAATGAAGTTAAAGAACAGGTATTTGTAAATTTTAATTATGTTCAAATAGTTTATGCACATGTTAATGTATCTTGAGTTTTAATTCATTTAGTTTGATAAATTAATGCATTCACACAATCAACACACTCGATGACTGTCGAATTTAGATGTAGGAACAAGCACATTTTGATCCAATGACTATGCCTGAGTGTGTGGAGTATGTGACTGCAACAAAACCAAATCCTCTTTTGAATTTGTTTTTTTGGTCAAGTAACCAGTCCGGTTGCTGAGATTTCATCATTTTAAATATGAATAAGTGGGATTTCGCATGTTCGAACTCGCGCCCGTAGCTCGGCTACCAACCGAGCTGCCTTAATGGGACAATCCTCTTTTGAATTTTGATAGCTCGTAGTTTAATAATTTCTATTTCAATTCAGTTTTGGTTCCTTGCTTGTTGACATTCCTAGTAAAACCATGAAGATTTCAGTTTACTTTTTATATCTTTCCTGCATGGTTCATATTTATTGTTCTATATCATTGAATTGTGTAGTCTTACAATACATTTCATGCATATCGTTCTCATTTAAATCATTGTCATATAATTTAGTGGATAGTGCTATTTCCTGACCGTTAGAATTGCAATACCAGAGACATGGCGAAGAAAGGCTATTTGGAACCGGGTGAAAGACTTTCATTTGCTTACTGGAATCCTTGTTATAAGTCACATTATATCCCCAATAGTTGGCAGTGAAGACAAAGCACTGCAAGCAAGCCGGTAAGATTCTCTACTCTCTTGATTTCTCCCTCATCATATCTTGGTGCCCAAGTATTACATGAGTCCTCCACTTCAGAAGCTGATCATGCAGTCATTGTTTCACTAAGAATTTTCACTGTTTCTGTAACAGACATTTATTACCAGCTGGCTTCCACGTGACGGCAATCAGACCACCAACAGTGCCTCCTAACTCATGCAGGTTAGTACCTTATAATTCCTGTAATTACAATCTAAAAGAAAATAAGAACTTATAAGAGGTGTTAAAATGGGCTCTGTGTTATTACTTTGAAGTAAAACATGAATTGGTTTTACAGAATTTAAGCTTGTAATTATTTCTACCTGGACCTGCCAAAAAATTTCATCAGCCAGACTTGGCTGCTCATAATGCTTAAAGTATGCTACAACTCTATTCTCTTATTTTTTGTTGATTTCTTAACAGTGGTCTTCTGCTCGCATTATAATTTGATGCAATGACTTACAATGCAATTATTGTGGGAGCCTTGCTCTCTAGTTACCAATGATTGTTAAAACTGATTATCATTTTTAACCTTAATTTCACATATAACTACTTGCTCTGGCAATATATATATATATATATATATATATATATATATATATATATATATATATATATATATATAATTTTTTAAATATATTTTTAATGGTAAACAGAAAGGTTTAATTATGATACAACTTAATGGAAAATGTGATATTTAACCTGCAAATCCCAAAAGCTCTATTCTAGCCTTAGGCAATTTTCAAGTAGAGCTTTTGACTTTTTAGTTTTTATGTCCTCACACCATCTCATAAATATGCACTAATGTTTAACATGCTTCATGCTTGTATTACCTTTTGCATATCAGGCCTGACAGAGTCCCTGTTTTCAAATCACAAGGATGAATATCCTGAATATGAGCAGGCATCTCTCAGACAGTTATATAAAGTGAAGGTTTGCAATTGTTTCAATTTCCTGTCCTTCCAAATTAGAATTGGTTTTGAAAACCTTTACATGAATAGGTGGAATGCAGATGGAAGAATTGCGAGCTGAAAGCCAGATTTCTGATTCATCTGGGACTGGGACAATTGGACGTTCAAAGGGAGCTGCGGTAGCTTCTTCTCAGCAGCAAACATCTGTCACTGTCGTAACAGAGTTTGTACGTTGGAATGAAGAAGCAATCTCAAGATGCAATCTCTTTTCCTCCCAGGTAATTTCTTTCTTGATTGGATTTTGGAAAAGCATTATTTCTTCTTCTGAAGAATCCTTTGCAACATAGTTGTGTTGCTTGAATATGGAGTTTCTGGCTTTCTGCCCAGTTGGTTTTGTTTAATTGGATTAGAAGTGTGACCGCCTGGATGTAAGAAACACTATATGTGAAGTTTACTTTCATCAGCCTTAAGCTTCTACCAGTTTTGATTTTTCTTTTAATCTCTGTTGTTTCTTTCGATTTAGTTTAACTGTTGAACAAATTAATTTATATTAAATTCATTTCATGTCAATAATTTATTTTATCTAAGTTCGTTTCTTAAAGAATTCATCAGTCCTTGATATTTATAATGTGTCAATAAATTTTTTGTCTTAGTTTAGTTAAGATGCTAATTTATTTCTTCTAAATTTGATAAATTAATCCTTGGTAAATGCAATTATAATTTTAACTGTTGTTACTTTACAGCCTGCTACACTGGCATCCCATGTAAAAGCAGCGTTTACTTGCCTGTTAGACCAAGTAAGTAAACTTCACAATTTGTCAGCATTCAGATATTTTATACATTTAGTTGGCAGAAGCTCATTCTTCTGGGGTCATTCTTGATGTATTTTACAGGTTAGTCAATATGTAGCAGAAGGTCTTGAACGGGCTAGAGATGGACTGACTGAAGCAGCTAATTTGAGGGAAAGATTTGTGTTGGGTACAAGTGTTAGCCGTCGGGTAGCTGCTGCAGCTGCATCTGCTGTAATTACATGAATTTTTTCTGTGGTGTTCAAGTTCTGTGTTGTATGAAATTAAAGAACATTTATCTAAACCTCCCAATCATTTTATATGTCCTATACTTCAGGTAGTCAAATATTCCGCAATTTGCAAATTTGAAATCGATATTCCAAGGTTTACGACACTCGCACGCAATGTGCACCAACCACTTGCACTAGACTCTGGTGGTAGCTCATAATGCTTTTGAAGATGCTCATCGTATTTGATCTGATTTGATGCACGATGTGATGGATGATCCTTGTGTTGCTGCGGACGGATATACATACGATCGCAAAGCAATGAAAAGTGGCTTGAAAATCACGACAAATCACCGATGACAAATATGGCTTTACCTCATAAGTATCTAATTCCTAATTACACGCTTTTATCAGCAATTTTGGAGTGGAAGACCTGATACAATATGATACTTGCATATTTCATTATCTTCCTCAATGCTAATATTTAGTTAAATGATTCCTTTAATGTAGCTAGACTAACTAAAGAGTTCACATGTGATGATTACCTGGTTTCAGATATTCTGTTTGGATACATGAAAAAATATTGGATTTCAAGTGTAAATAAATTTGATTATATTGTAGGATTGTGTATGTACTTTAGCGATCAATCAAATCTGTTACTTGGAACTCAAGGCACACTGAGCTCGACTAAAACATATGTACAATTATTTGTTGAAGTTTCCATCATCTTCTGTTACTTGGAACTCAAGGCACACTGAGCTCGACTAAAACATATGTACAATTATTTGTTTATGCCATAGTTTCAGGTTTAATTGCAATTTTGATTCTTTAAGTGCGATTATGAAAAGCACAACATGGTTTACCCATCTATATTAAGTATTGACTATATTAGAAAATATATATAATACAAGATCCAAAAGACCTAGTTACTCAGGGCTATATTCAAAAAACCCATGACATAGATCATGACACTGCTACATATATAAATAAAATAGCTACAACATCCATATTAAGGTGACTTGCATTTGATCCTCAAGATACAAGAATTCACCTTATAAAAACATTTAAATTGTGAACCAAGGGTTACATATATATACTTAAATGTAGCAAAATCTTCTCTCCATGCTTATATATATACACAAAAGTTCTATGTAGCTGGTACTAAATAAGCTTTATCATTGTTCCGTTTAATATCTTCGACAAAACTCTTCGATTATACTTCAGGACCAGTTGCAAACATGCACACGAGACCGCGAAACACTTGAGCAGAGAGTTGATGTGCCTGAAACATCTCGCCGTCCACATTCCATACACTCGTTGCCAGAAGAAGTGAAAGTAAATGCTGGAGTCTGCGAGTGCTCAGTAAAATTAATAAGCTCGCAATAGAAAAAGGTGGCGTGGATTGGAAAAAAACTAACCTTGTGATGTTCAACAAACTTGAAATTCAAAGGGCTTCCCCCTCTTCTTGTAAGTTGAGTCAGGTGCCTGTATCATTAAACAAACAAACAAAGACGATAAGATTATCAAGAGACTTAAGATCTGTTTGGATTGATTTATTTGAGCTTATCTCCTGACATAAGCATAGAAAGACGACTTGAAAGAGCTTACAGAAATAACTTATGACATGTCCATAAGTTCCTTCCAGCTTACTTTAATAAGCTTTCTAGGATAGCTTCTAAACAGCTTATAGCTTAAATAAAAAAAGTTAGACTTTATTTTATCTTTTGTTAGAGAAAAGAGCTTATACACATGCACTTATGCTATAACCACTTAAGTAAGTTATTTATCCAAACATAGTCTAATATGGAAAAATAGCCAGACAATGCTTACCATAAATAAGAAGCGTGAGGACATTCTTTAATCATTATGAGATTAAGGAAACCATCTGAAAGGTGTGCCTCGGCAACCAAACCATCAGGAGCTTTTTCATTTCTGCAAGAGATTACCGCAACTCCAGCACTAATAAACCGACCTTTGGATTTCACCCATTTTCCCGTTTCTGAATTTAAATGAGGCGTTAGGCTGCTAATTTCAGTGGCTGCATTCTTTGGCGTTTCATTGCAAACTTTGCAGTTAATACGGCAGATACATCTTTCTGATCTGCGTGGAGCTTTCAATCCCCATAACATGCTACTATCACGATTCCTTTTGGGAGTTGGAATGGTTTCCTCTGATTCAACATCTAGGTATGATATTTCTGCCTCATATGACCTGAAAAAAACACGTAGTTCAAAAAAAGATATTTAAAGTTGAGATGATAAGCACCGCGTCATATCCACTTGGACAATACCTGTGTCTTAAAAACACCATTGTTCCAGCATAATCGTAACGTTTGGGACCCATCCAGCGATACTTCTCGCTCTCTGTGATAACATCGCCATAAAATCCATACCTGTTGTCATTAATGTATGCAGAATATAAGATTACTAAATAAATCTTTAAAGTAACCGTGGATTGGTGTGTAGCATATGCAAGATGACATTGCTAGCATGTGTCAAAAGGTAGACATTTACATCGGGTAACAAAACATAAGGAAATTACCCTGAAAAGGAAGCTGCATAGCGCACAAAAGGTTCAACCTCGGATCTCGGAGTTGTTTTCCATCGTACAACTTGAGCTATGTCAAGGTGCACCCTTTTACCAAGTACAATATGCAATGCAGAAGTTATAGGATCTCGGGTTCCAGTTGTACTACAAAATATTCAAAATTTCACAAAACCCAAAATTGTATTAGAAAACTACAAGGATAGACTACATTCATATCTTCGGTTTATGCTGAAGTAGAACTGAAAATTCAAGAATACTAGGAAGAAAAAAAATACCAGATTACAATGGCATCAGTTGAACCTGAGGGAATGATCCCAAATCTAAACCATTCATTAGGAACAGGAAACCCGGGAGCTTTATCTTCCGAATCTTCAGAAGCCATAAAAACAAGTCAAGCATAAAATTGATAATATTTATTTCCTTTTCTTTTCTGTGGTTTTATATTTCTACGAAATTAACTTGCAACTGTATTTGTTCTTTACTATTCTTTCCTATATATCAACGTGCTGATGCAAATTATTTTCTAACTTAATGAAGTTCAGATAAACTGAACTCACTAGGATTCAATATTCTAGACCGAGGTTGGTTTGGACTTGAAATCAGAGGAAGGTGGTCTTCAATTTGACTTGGAGTCTTTTCAAATATTCCATCTTCGTCCGCAGCCAAGGAATCGCCTTTATCTTTAGCCAAATGAACAAAACCTGGAGGAGTTGGTGGGTAGGGAGCTTTAAGCCTGGGAGAAAGAAACCCATTAAGGATTTCATTGAAAAATCCATCACCACCCTGAAACCACCTCGATTAGAAAAATACAATAACTCAAAAGAACATAAGAAAATCACTTGAAAGCAACAAGGAAATTTCAAAAGTGGTTAAGCGAACGACATCTAAATAAAAAACCATGATTTAAAACTTCAACAACACGAAGCCTCGTCATAAACATATCGACAACATTTTGAAATATATATGATTTACTTCAATAACATGAAGCCTCGTCATAAACATATCAACAACATTTTGAAAAATATATGATTTAGTACAATGTAAGAGACTGGAGTTAAGTTCTTACAACAGCTATAACACCATCATATGAGTTAAGCTCCTTATTTGTTATAGATAACATCATATCATATGCTTGTCCTGCTCTCTCAGTCACAATCACCTGGTGAAAAAAGAAAAAATCGATTACTTGGATCCCGTCAACAATCTTATTTGATCATTACTTACTACTTAATATCATGTACTGAATGAATTAAGCATGTTATCCAATTATTATACTCAGCGGCATGAAAGTAGGCCTTTTAATGCCAAAGAAAGCTAGGCCAAACAGCCCCTCAATATGAGCGTCGTAGACAAATACAGCTGATTGGACTTAAAAACATATTTCAACATTTTATCAGTTGCTATCCATTCAGGAAATCATACGAGATGCTAAAGTTTCACCTTCGTTTCTACTTTAGCACGTGAGAATATCGGAGCCACAGCTTCCCAGTTTCTACGGCCATTACTCTTCCCACTCCTTGGATGAACAAAAACCTAGTGAATCAGAAACAATATCTGGGAAAAGTTCATTTTAACTAATCAATGAAAATAAAAAGCAAAATTATAAAGCAAGTGTTTGTCCAATAGCATACCAGAAGATTCCGCGGTCTACCGGCTTCCAGTTTCAACAATTCATTTAGTTGATTTACCCACGTTTCACATGTTTGCAAATTTTCATGACCGAAAGTATATTCAGTCAGGATCCACTGCGAAGGTTGATTCTTGCTCCTTATAAAACCATGCACAGTACACGTCTATGCATATTATTCAACTCAACCTTGTCATGTTCAAGAACACCCAGTTTACCTAAGAACAATTTTCAAAATGTAAGCTTTAACAATAGTATAGATTATAGAATAACGTAAAATTAATAGAAAGTGCATAACTCTTCCTCCGACGGCGGAGACAAATCAACATCAGAGAAGCTTTCCGCCGGCAAATCTCCGGATAAGATGCTGGAGGTTTCCTCGTTGTATAGGAGATCATCATCGAGGAAGAAGTTGGAGTAGGAGAGCGACATCGCAGTGGAGGAATTTAGAGATTTAGGGTTTCAAAATTGATTTCTTCGATTGGGAAGTTGGGAGAAAGAATTGGGAAGTTGGGAGAAAGAACGAGAAGAAAGAATTTGAAGAAAAAATATAATTTGTGTTTAAAATAAATTATCATCTAATAAAATAAAAAAAATAAAAGTTAACTTTAATTTGTAAAATATTATTAAATGAATGGGGACTTATATGCAATAATTAAAAGTTTTTTTTTAAAATGGGTCCCACAGTAAAGTTATTTTACCATAGAGCTGATGTGGCTTAGTTTAACTTAGAATTAATTAGGGTTGTTAGGGCTTTAATTCTATTGGTCAATTGTAGTGACTTCACCACTGAAGTCAATTTGATTACTGCACCATAGAAGCTCCCTTTGATTTATCCTGCCTTGCAAACTTTGGGTCGAAAAATAAGTTTAGTCTGTCAACTTGATTACATCCGGCTTCCCTTTATCGGCTTAACTATAGAGTTTTGGGCGGACTACAACTCAAACTTTATTAACACAACCTTAAAATGATCGAACACGTATAATAATAAAGTCATAGTTTCATAGGAAGTTTTTTTTTCAAATATTTATTGATAAAATGTAGATAAATAAATTGATCATAGTAATCAGCGTCTATGTACAATTTATATTTTCAATTTAGAATTCGGAGAGAAAAATAAAACATAAATTTTGGATTTGTTTGCTGTTAACTATTTTTGCATTGAGTATTATAAAATGAATCTATATATCTATTTTTTTGTCAGAGGAGAAAAGAGGCTCATCCTTTTACCTTTAGATCTTCAACTCTTTTGTTGAAATCTTTAATGAAAGTATCACTCTAAAGTAATCAATCTCAAAAAATATTTAGTGATGAGTTTTGAAAAACAAACTTAAAGTAGAGAAAATATGCAAGTTTCATAATAAAATAAAAGAATGAAGTTTATATTTATATTAGTAGGGTTTAGACTTTAAAGAATGCAACAAAAAAAAAACAAGAAAAATTGAGAGATATTTAAATCATTACAAAGTAGAGAAATATTTACACTTTTAAGAGGTAAAATTTCAACTATTAGTCTATTAGAAAAAAATAGAAATTCAATTCAATTTTTCTTAATTAAATGAATTATAGGATTTGTTGAGAAGAAGTTCCTATAAAGATTGAATCAATTATAATCAATATAGAATAATGTCCGTGCAATCCTGTCTAATGTGAATCAGTTCAATTGTCCCGATGATTCGATTCAAAATTAAAAAATTGTCTGAATTGAATCATTAAGAAGAAAATTGAAACAAAAATCAAAGTGATTCTATTCTTGATTCAATTCATACAAACAAAATCTTTTTACACTATAATTCATTTAACTAGTGTTGAAAAAACAAGGTTTTATATGCATGAATACTTTCCAGAAATATGCAATGAGAACAATAAAACATTAGAAGAAATTTAAACATAATAAAAAACTAAGTATATAACTAAAAATCTGACTCAAAACACTAATCCAAATTTTAAATCTAAATACATAGAGACAAACATTCAAATACTCCAATTTTTTATGAAACATAAAAATTTAAGGAGTGCAGAAGCCTCACATTTCTCCTGAATTTGTGCTTACTTTTAAATCGAACTTTGAGAAGAAAAACAATTCTATCTATGAGAATATTAGTAAAAAAGAAAGAAGGAAAAAACACCTAAGAAAGAGTGGTCAAATTAGAATCACTCATAACACATTAAAACAAAAAGAAAATATTCAATGCAACAAAACTATGAAAAAGGAAGGGAAATAACTTATCAACAGCGATTAAGGAAAAACAAAAAAATTCTGCTATGCATCAGCATTCAGCACAACACTCTTTGATACGCTGTCCAAACACTGCTCTTCAGATGCCATAAGCCGCTCGAAACTCTTCTATACGCTGATCCAGACACTCATTAAAACGCTGCTCGATAGACACACGATACTCTTCGATATGCTGTATCTGCTCCTTGACATGCTGCTCTGTAGCCGCGCGATACTCCTGGATACGCTCATCTATATACTCATTGCAACGCTGCTCTGCAGCCGCACGAAACTCCTCAACAGGTTGACCTCGCTCCCAGAGCAGAGACAACGTATGAGTCTCAAGTTGCTGTTCCAGAACAGTTGGTGGCCTCTGTCCTGAAGGACGAGGAGGAATCTCCATTCCAAGATATGACTTCATTCTTGGATCAGTTACCAGTTTTCCTGTTCCATAAAGAGGAACCAGTTTCTGTTCTTTCACCATTGCTTTGCAAACAGGACATCCTTGAGGACGAGAACGATGGTGTAACCACCTGTAAAGACATGGCCAACAGAATAGATGACCACAGAGTGTCACCACTGGATCCAGAGGAAAATCCAAACAAATGTTGCATTCGAAATCACCGGCATCCTTGGTGGAACTTTTACCCGAAGAACATGATGGATTCGGTGGTGCAGTCGCTGATTTCACTGATTCTCCAAAGCCACTCGACATTGGTCTAAAACCCTAAAATCACAATGAGAAAGAAAGAAAGCTGCGATTGCGTAGAGAAAAAGACAACAAGAAAGAAAGTTGTGATTGCGTTGAGAAAGAAAAAATTACCGGAAGGGGAATGTTGGAGTGAAAAGCCCTAAATTGGCTACTCACATGCTTCCTACATTTTCTTTTATAAGCCAATTTTATTTTTTAAGTTGATTTAATAATTAATGTATCTAATATTCATATAATCTAAATACATTATAAAATAAATTTTGATTATAAAATAGAATGGAGAGAGTAATCTCATAAAAAAAAAGAAGAGTAAACCTTATGAAAGTTTTTAGATTGTTCTTAGAAATCTTGGGGCTTCACTCATCTATATTTTGGTCTAACATTTTTTTCTACTTTTATTTATTTATTTATTTATTTATGGAAACTTGCTTCCTTTTTATTAAATTGTTATTCTTTTAGTAAATTAAATTGTGAAATTATTTTTTATTTTTTTATTTTCTTTGAAAACAGTCCTTCTCAAACAATAATCCTTTAAAAGTATTTATTATAGATTGTTGAAAAATATGAAAATTGATTAGAATTGACATGATACGACTAAGAAATTTGAAAGAGATCTCAATATAAAATTTTAGACTATATGTTTCTAATATTTTTCAATGTAAAACTCTAAAATAGAGATTATTGATTTAGAAAATGTTAGGAATTGATTTTCTACTTAATAAATCTACACTACTAAAAATATTACATTTGGTTAAACAATTTTACATCAGGTATAAAGATAATTGATGTGAAAAATATATGTCAAAGAATTTTACATCAGGTTTTATAATAAATTGATGTGAAAAAAAATTGATTTTAGAGATTTTACATCAGACGTTTAATGGACATGAAGGGAAAAATAAAACAAAAATAAAAAACCAATACACGGTGGCATAACCGTAAATAAGCTGAAATTATTTTATAAAGCCTTTTACATCAGGTGCTAAACGGCTCGATGGGAAATATATGGTTTACTGGGCTTTTACATCAGGTGCTAAACGGCCTGATGGGAAAAGTAGCGCATAATGGGCTATTACTTCAACCCATATATTACCCGATGGGAAAAGTCTCTCCCACTATTTCACTAAACCCTAACCTCACAAAACATTTCCCAAATCTTTTTCTTTTCTTTCACCGCACGACCTACTCCTTCAAGCTAAACACAATCGGGAAATCCAGCGAATCAATACCTGCAAACTTCAAACAACAACTACAAACAACGCTGACGCGAACTCTCTCCGTCTCAGATCCTCTTCCGATTAAGGCCCATCGGACCTCCATCATCAGCCGCCTCACGCACCACCTTCGCCGTTTCTGATCTCTTCCAGCACCGTAAACACCGCACGAAGCCGCGACCTTACCTCCGGCGAACCACCGCCATCTCAACCGCAAATCACCATTCCGGATCCATTCACGCAACAACTCCGACTCGCTACCCGTCACTCACCGTTAGTTTTCTTCTGTAAGTTATTTAATTTTTATATTTATATATTTCTTGTCGTAACTCCTGCAAGCTAAACACCTTCTGGTTTTACTTTATTTATTCTATTTTATTCTTTGCCGATGTGAACAGGAGGGTTTGAACCTTCAATTTGTATGCAGTAGTATTTATACTAATGATGTATTGTTGATTTGTAGATATCAATTTTTGGTTCTGATCTTCTTGTAAGCATTATATGTATAGTTTTCTACAAATTTGGTTTTATTCATGTTTATCCTATTTATACTGATGATGTATTGTTGTTTTATAGATATCATGTTTGTAATAATCGTCTACCAGTCTTATGAATATCCTATTATTTGATTGCTGTTAGTGAATTGAATTGGAGTAAATTTACTCTCTTTATCATATGATTAACGCCCCAGTTAATATCCTATTTTTTAACTACAGATCAGTTGAGATTAGACTATTAAAAATTTCCTCTATTGAGTAAACATAAATTTTACTGTGGCCTCTAAAAGTGGTTAGAAACTGAAGATTAGACTACTCATAGTGATCAACTCTACATTGTATTATTCTATTTATACCAATAGTTCTATAGGCATAAATAGATAGTTTGTAAACTGATAGTAAGGTGTGAATTGTTTTATTAAAATTGTTATTTAAATTTCTTCTAGTATTCTTTGGTTGAATAACATTTAGATCATTAAGTTTAATTTAATATGATATAGAATGCAACATTTAGATCACATGCGAAGTTTATTAAAATTGTTATTTAAATTTCTTTTAGTGTTTATTTATTTTTTTTAATATTCTTGGCAATGGATTTTGGATTATTTTCCATGTTAACACTTGCTATATGATGGCCATATGCAGTTTTAAAATTCCGTAACAACTGATATATTGTGGTGGAAAGGCCTTACTCGAATTTCGGAAGCTAAAGGATATATCAGAGAAGGAGATAACAAGGTATACTTGCTTTAACAAAAAAAAGTTATACTTACCTTTTGATATTAAAATACCATGTTCATAACTTTAATTGTTGAAATTCTTGATGATAATATTATGATGATAACATTATAATGTTATATATCTTGTGACTTGAGTTTTCTATACGAAGTTAAATACATATCTGGTGGAATAAATGAGTACTAAAGCTAAACATGAAATAATTTCATTAGAAATAATGTATGCACCCCCGCCTTTTGGACAAATTTTTAATGTCAATTATAGGCGTCATAATGATTTAATTATGTATGCATTAATTTCGGAACATAGGTATGGATCGTAGTTGGATGAGAGCTAATCGATTAAGTGCTGAGTACGAACATGGAGTGATGGAATTTCTACAGTTTGCTGAAAATAATGCTAAAAAAGATCTTCCTCCTCCTAAAAGTAGTACTGAAGAAAGTCTTCCTACATTTATTCTCTGTCCGTGTGTTCGTTGTGCAAATCGAGAACCAAAACTTAGTAAGAAAGAAATCATGAATCATCTAATTTGTAAAGGAATTTGTCAAAGTTATACACAATGGATATGGCATGGTGAAGTAGTAGCAGCGTCAAATGTGTCCCAAATAGATAATGTTAGTGTAGAAATGGATGATCGTCTGGAAGACATGATGCGTGATATTGGACAAGATTCGTTTAAGAGGGCACAAGCGTATGATAGCTTATGCATTGACAAGGATACACCTTTGTACCCGGGATGCACAAATTTTACACGTTTGTCAGCCGTGTTAAAATTGTTCAATCTTAAGGCAGTTAACGGGTGGAGTGATAAAAGTTTTACCGAATTGCTTGAATTGTTGACACAAATGCTTCCAGAAGGTAACGTACTACCAAGTCGTTATTATGAGGCGAAGAAAATATTGTGTCCGATGGGTTTGGAGTATGAAAAGATACATGCATGCCCTAATGATTGCATATTATACAGAAAAGAGTATGTAAACTATAATCATTGTCCGAAGTGCAAGGCGTCACGCTACAAAAAAAGAAATGGTGAATCTAGTGATGATGAGGAAGTAAAAAAGGGTCCTCCTGCGAAAGTGGTATGGTATCTACCGATCATTTCAAGGTTCAAGAGATTATTCGCTAATGCAGACGACGCAAAGAACCTTAGATGGCATGCAGAAGAAAGAAAATGTGATGGAAAAATTCGCCATGTAGCTGATTCTTTGCAATGGAAGAAAATTGATTATTTATTTCCAAATTTTGGCAAAGAGTCGAGAAACCTTAGACTTGGACTTGCTACTAATGGAATGAATCCGTTTGGTAATCTAAATACTAACCATTCTTCTTGGCCTGTTCTTCTGATGATTTACAACATATCTCCTAGGTTGTCCATGAAGCGTAAATATATTATGTTATCCATGATGATTTCGGGTCCAAAACAACCAGGAAATGACATAGATGTTTATCTAAGTCCACTGATCGATGATTTAAAAGTGTTGTGGGAGGAAGGGGTGGATGTTTTTGATGCGCATTCTGGTGAACAGTTCAATATGCGTGCCATGTTGTTTTGCACCATCAACGATTTTCCGGCATATGGCAATTTGTCTGGGTATAAAGTTAAAGGGCATAAAGCGTGTCCTATATGTGAAAAAGACACATGTTACCATCAGCTTGAAAAAGGAAAGAAGACTGTTTATCTCGGGCATCGAAAATTTCTAAATCGTTATCATCCATATCGTAGATTGCGGAAAGCTTTCAATGGGGAACAAGAGCATGGTGTTGCTCCAAAGCCCCTAACTGGAGAGGAAGTTTATCAACGACAACAGGGCATTACTGCTGTCTTTGGAAAGTACCAAAAGCGGCCCATTGTGAAAAATATATGGAAAAAGAGGTCGGTTTTCTTCGATCTTCCATGTTGGTCTAGTCTTGAGGTAAGACATTGTATTGATGTGATGCACATAGAGAAAAATGTATGTGATAGTGTAATCGGAACACTTCTCAACATTCAAGGCAAGACAAAGGATGGTATTAATGCTCGTCTAGATTTGGGCGTGATGGGTATACGAGAAGAGCTAACTCCACAATATATAGGTACCAACTATTTGTTCAAATTAAGCTATCCTTACCTTTTGATATTAAAATAGCATGTTCATAACTTTACTTGTTGAAATTCTTGATGATAACATTATGTAGGTAACAAGACGTATCTGCCTCCTGCCTGCTACACTTTGTCGAAAAAAGAGAAAACAAGTTTTTATGAGTGTTTAGAAAGTATCAAAGTGCCGCATGGTTACTCATCAAATGTCAAGAGGCTTGTATCGGTTAAAGATCTCAAATTAGTTGGCTTAAAATCTCATGACTGTCATGTCTTAATGCAACAACTACTACCAGTGGCTATTCGTGGGATATTGCCTAACAATGTTAGGAAGACTATAACTAGGTTGTGCCTGTTTTTCAATGCAATTTGTTGCAAAGCCATTGATCCATTAAAGTTAGAAGATTTGGAAAATGAGGCTGCAGTTATCTTGTGCCAATTAGAGATGTTTTTTCCTCCTTCATTTTTTGACATTATGGTTCACTTGATTGTTCATCTAGTAAGGGAGATTAGATTATGTGGTCCAATTTTTTTACGGTGGATGTATCCAATAGAGCGATACATGAAGATCCTAAAAGGGTATACCAAGAACCCACACCGTCCGGAAGCATCGATTATTGAGAGGTACATTGCAGAAGAAGCAATTGAGTTTTGTTCTAATTATTTGTCGGAAGTGAATGCTGTAGGGGTTCCCAAGTCTCGTCATGATGGAAGATGTGAGGGTGTGGGTACACAAGGTTTAAAGATCAAGAGCTTAAGTATTGATGTGGTTGTTCAAGCGCATTTGTATATATTGAATAACACGGATGAAGTTCAACCTTACTTATCTGCTCACAAAAGCATCATAAAGAAAAAGTACCCCAAGATGAGTGAAAGAGGGTTGTTAAAAGAGCATAATAAGAGTTTCTCTAAGTGGTTTAAAGAAAAAATTGCTGGTGATGATAGTGCTTCAAAAACAATTAAGTGGTTGTCCTATGAGCCTAAATGTAACATATTAACTTGGAGTGGATACGATATTAATAAAACTTCCTTTTATACAAAGGCAAAGGATGACCGTAGTACCACGCAAAATAGTGGGGTTATGATTGTGGCCGAGTCCATGCACTTCTCTAGTGCTAAAGATAACAACCCGATTATGGCATCTACGCCCTACTTTGGGGTGATTGAAGAGATTTGGGAAGTTGATTATGTTGTGTTTAAAGTTCCTGTATTTAAATGCAAATGGGTTGATATCAATAGTGGTGTAAGAATTGATGAATTTGGAGTTACACTGGTTGATCTTAGCAAGTTAGCTTATGCGG
This sequence comes from Vicia villosa, assembly GCF_029867415.1. Taxonomy (NCBI): domain Eukaryota; kingdom Viridiplantae; phylum Streptophyta; class Magnoliopsida; order Fabales; family Fabaceae; genus Vicia; species Vicia villosa. The sequence continues at coordinate 131,627,608 of NC_081181.1, read as the reverse complement.
ACGAACCTTTCATCATGGCATCTCAAGCAAAACAAGTTTTTTATGTCACAGATCCTTCTAATAAAAGGTGGTCAGTTGTTCTGCAAGGAAAGGTGCATGATAGTGATGAAAATCAAGATGCGAATCTTGATATTTCAGAAACTCCTCCTTTCTCAACAAATGTGCCTACCTTCATTGAAAAAGATGTAGAGGATGATGTGCATGCTATTCGCATAGATCATGAAGAAGGGATATGGGAGAACTAGTAAGGTGTTTTATAAGTTATTTTGTGCCTAATTTTATGTGTCATCATTTTTATCTTGTGCTTAATTTTATGTCTAATTGTTTTTATCTTGTGTTTAATTTGATTTCTAATTATTTTTATTTTGTTTAAACAGATACATGGCAGATTCAACCGACAAGTCCTCTTCAACTGGTAATCCTAATAAAAAAAGAGTTAGAGGTCCAACTATGATGAAAAAAATTGACAAAGTTCATCAATCGGGTGAAAAGCTACAGGTCGAGTTTGATCAAAGAACCTATGAATGTACTGGTGTTGGTAAAAATGCTGCAAGTTTTAAGAGTTATATAGCATCTCTTGCTCGGCAGAGATGTTGTATTTTGAAAGATGAGTGGAAAGACATAGATAATGGGATAAAAGATGCTATATGGGTTGATGTTCAGGTATTTTAAATTCAACACTTTATTATATTTTATAATCACGTATATACTAACAACATATGCCATATATTGCATGTGTAGGCTCATTTCACTATTCCAGATTGGTGTGTTAAAGACAAGGATGGTAAAATTAAGGATCCGTTGAAGAAGGAATGGATTAAATATGCGGGAGAGAGATGGAGAGGTTTTAAGACACAACTCACAGACGAATATGTTAATAATCCCAAAAACGATCTCGCTCCTGCAAATGTCAGGTATCCATATATTAACAAAGAAGTATGGGAAGAGTTTCTGAAGTCTCGAGATACCCCCGAATTTAAGGTTAGTAGGAGTTATATTTGATTTTTTTAAATTTTTTTTTATTATGTTTAGTAATAACTTTATGATTTTATAATTAATAGGAAAAAAGTCGAAAGGGTAGGGAAAATGTGGCTAAGAATGTATACCCTCATGTATTATCTCGTGGAGGGTATCGCATGCTTGAGGAGACAATTAAAAATGAAAAGAAATCATCGAGAGATGATTCTACATTAGATGATAATGGTAGTCCATCTCCAACGTCACGCCATGAGTTATGGAAGAGAGCACGACAAAAGAAAGGGGGAGAATACACATCAAAGTCTACACAAACTGTTGTAGAGAAAATTGTCAGTAAATTTTGGAAATTATTTCAAGTATCATTATATTTGTTATTGATAAAAAATATTGAAATTAGTTGTGGTTTTTGAATTTTGTAGGACTCTCTAGTTGAAGAAGCTGAAAAAGGTGTCTTTGTTCCACATGGACGTAACGATATCTTAACAGCGGCCATTGGAACATCTGAGAAAGGCGGTCGTGTTCGTGGTGTTGGAAAGCACCATAAACAAAGCACTTACTTTGGAAGGTCGTCTTCACGTCAAGGACAACATATAGATGTAACTCAACAACTTGAACAACTTAGAGCTGATTTTGATCAAAAGTTGGCTGAAGAGCGTAAGGCAATGCACCAATCTTTTATGGAGACACTTAAGTCTATGGGTTTATCGCAAAGCACAGATGATAATAAATGCATTGAAAAAATGGAAGTTGTCGAAGGAAGCGGAAAGGGAAGTTGTTCAGCTGCAAAGGGAAGCACAAAAGGTGTGGAAGTTGACGATGTTCAGAAATTGCTACTCATGGTTGTGAAAATGGCTGACAGACACTTGGAAATCGAATTAAGTCATTGTAAATCTGCCATTAATTTTTATGTATCAGCTAAGTGTATCAGAGAGCTTTTGGTGGGTTTTCATTGGCTTGACGTGTCTATTTTGCAAGTTTGGTGCACGTAAGTACATTTTCTTTTTTTTATTACTTTCAATATCTATTAATAGGATATATATATCTCATCACTTCGAATCTAATGTTTATTTTAAAATTATTTAGGTATTAGTAAGGGTTTAATGGATATGCACTGACAATGTAAAATAGTTTTACACTGTCATCCAATAGAAAATAAGTAGTCTGTCGTGTCACTAAAAATTGTGACCGCAAACGTGATTTCTCAAATTGTGATTTTTTTGGATTTATCTATGGTATCATCTTAATGTATTAAACCTTAGATGAATTGATTTTTTAACAACCAAAATTTTAATGTTATACACCTTATAAGCTCTAGAGCATTTAGAGTATCTTAACAAGACACACTTTTGTGTATTTTAATCAAACATGTTAAGGAGCTCTTTGGTGTTTGGCACATAAGCCTGAATTGATGGAAATGTAAAATGTTGGATTGTCTATCTTTTTATAATTAGTTAAGAATCTTATGAATATAGACATGAAGTGTTAGTGCAATATTTTTTTCATTGATTTTGATTTTGGCCATTTCTTGTAGATATATATTTTTCTTTTATACAACTCCAATTGTTGTAGAGTTCTAGGATGAGAGAAATCATGAAAACTATTATTTTCTTCACAATTTTTTTCAAATTCCGCATAGTGATCATTTATAATGGTTGTAATTTTTAAGTCTTTTCCAACTTGCACTTCTTTACAAAATAGCGAGAACACATAATGAGACTCATCCTTGCATCTTAGGACTTTTACCCAAGTTCATATACTATTGTAATCAACTATGACTAGTATATACTTTTGTGATGTGAGTGTGAGATAGAAGTCTCACATTGCTTAAAAAATAAAGGTTGATCATTTTATAAGTGAGATGACCTATATACCTAATGTCTTAAAGTTTCATGTGAAAGTGTGGTTTCTCTCTTATTTATGTGGTTGTTATTTGCCCAATATAGATGTTTCCCTCATGACCCATCAATGATATCTCATCCAATAATTTAACTAAGAGATAGGCTCCTTGTATTAAGAGTGGTGGTGGTTATGTGGCATGTCTTGTTGAAGTGCATGTGATGTGGTAAAGGTTTCAATGGAGTTACAAGTGTATGTGGATGAAAGAACTTCTACTTGAAGGAGATCATATAAATGGATGGACTCACACTTGAGAGATAAATTATTGTGATTCATGTGTGAGTTATAAGTTTCACATTGATTGAAAAAGTGGAGATTAAACACTTCATAAGTGAGAGGATCCATACCTAATGCCTTAAGGTTTTTGGGTGAATGTGTGGTGTCTCTTTCATTTGTGTGGATGCTATTAATCCAATATAGATGTCTGTCTCATGATCCATCACATATGCCTTACAATTGATTGATGACGTTTTTATTGACCCAAACAAATCTAGTGGTGTATATGATGAAATAGTATTTTTGGAATTAGAAGAAGTTTTCACAAGTTCCCCTTTTTGACATGCCTCTCAAAGAGTGTCAAAATGATACTTCATATTAGGCAAGCTTATCATAAGCTAAAGACACGGTTAATTATTAATCAAGTTCAGTACAAAGTCACCTACGTCCGGAAGGCATCAGTTTAATGAAAGTAAATTCAGTAATCAGTAGTCAATAGTACACGACAGTCTCATCTGAAATCTCCTAGTTCAATACTCTTTTCATAATTTTACCCATGAATATCAATCCAGACTCCCTTTAAATCTTAGATCCCTGACACTTTCACTCAAACACTTTCCTAAGTGTTTGTACAATTACATAAATATATGGCATGATAAAGCAGCGTAACAAACAAATACTATATTCTTCTAACTTATGAAAGATATCCTCATAATAGAGTATTACAAATCCAAAATAAAGACTAAATAAAAAACTATAAAATAATAAGATCTAATATACAAGGTATGAGTCTTCACATGAGATAAAACCTCTCGTTGAATGGAAACAACACCCAAAATAAAAGCCCTAGTAGGGGTGTTCGCGGTTCGGTTTGGATCAATTTTAAGGAAAAAAACTCATTTGATTCAAAGATAAATTTACTATCGGCTCGGTTCGATTTTGGATGATATATTAAAAAAATAATCTGATTCAATTTAATTTGGATCGATTTAATTTGATCGGTTTTTGAATATTCAAAGTATAAATTATATTTTTATTAATATTAGAAAAATACTAATAAATCATAGATTTGAGATAATATATAACATATACTGTATTGAAAGTTGATATTACAAAATGAGAGGGATTGATTATGGTTGAAATAATAAAAATAAATAGTTAAAACAAACTAATAAATATAATAAAAAGTAATTATCATCTAATAATAAATTCACGTAACATATCATTCTAATAAAAAAAGTATAAAAATATATACATTCGGTTCGGTTTGGATCGATTTTGAAAAATCAATCTAAAATTTGATTCGAACCAAGCGGTTTTCACAAAATGACATCCAAACACATTCAATAAATTTCAGTTTTTGCAGTTTTTCAATTTTTTTAGATCGGTTTGCAGTTTTTATTTGAATTGGTTTGGATTTGACCACCCCTACCAATAGGGTTTTGGCACGAAAACGGTTGGTTTTCAAAAATCTCTAGAAGAATCAATCTTCATAAGACTCACTACAAAAAATAAGCTTTGTAGCGACGTGATTCCCATGCCACAAAATGGAATATCATATCATAACACAAAATTAGCGACGTGGACATATATGTCGCTTGGGAGAGCGTGGCAACTTGGTTGTGTCATGATTCTCACGTCACTAAATAGTGACATGGAAATCACGTCGCAACGTGATGCACAAACACCAACCTATTTTTTCTGTTGGAACAGACAGCGCCATGAAAAAGCAGGAAGGCACAGAACACAAAGAAGTTTTGTGACGTGGTAAACATGACACAAGTTAGCGATGTGGTAATCTTTTCACAAACTTTCTGATCAATTTAAGAGAGAAGCGACGTGATACACATGTTACAAATTAGTGACACGTATAACACGTCACAAACGTTAATTTTTAAAATAAAAAAAATATTATTATTATTATAAAATAGGTTTTACTATTAATATTTTTTATTCAAAATTAATAAATATTAATAAAAATATTTATTTGATTGAAATGATAATAATAAACAACATGCTATAATATAATAAACAAAATGCTAAAATATATTGAATTTATGATATAATAAACAAAATGTTACATAAAATTAAATTATCCTACACAATTTCAAATTTATATAAAAATAAAATTAATCCTAAGGGTCATCTGGATCGGGAAAATCCTCAAAGTTCATATCTTCATGATCATTCTCTCGCTCATTTCCAACCACTCATACGTTTCCACCAAACGGTTGACTACCACTTCTTTATTGGAATTGCATAAATAAACGCATTTGCTGCTCCATCTCTGCTTGCCTCTTCGCCATTGCCTCTATTTGTTGTTGTTGCCCCTCCATTTGCGCTTTTAGCGCCGCCTCACGTTGCGCTTACTCATCCATTTGGGCTTTTAGCGCCGCCTCACGTTGTGCTGACTCACGTCTCGCCTCAGTTAGGGCCAATTGTCTTATTGTTTCCATTACTTGTGGTGTCAATTGTGCTGGACGTGACGATCCTTCCCCATCTCTAACTCTTTGAAATAAAGTTCTATCCCCACTTCTCAAGCTTCCCGCCAAATTTCCACCACCAAAAAACATCCATTAGGCCCTTTTCCGCCAACGACTTCATTCCATATATAAAAATCAACATCTGGATGAAGCGGCTCTCCTTCTCTAGGAGTATATTTGGGATTATTGACCAAAAATGTTACAAGCAATGTTTGATAATCCTCCTACACAAAAAAAAATTAAGTATTTAACTTAAATTAAAATATATTAAATAATAAAATGAAAATTAGTTGTCATGTGATTTTTATGCCACAACATCAGAATTGCCACATGAAAATTACGCCGCAACTTTTTTAGTTGCCACGTGAAAATCATGCCACAACTTTTTTAGTTGCCACGTGAAAATCACATCACAAAATTGCCATTAAATATAAAAAAAATATAATAAAAATTGAATAACTTACCAAAGCTTTTCGTGTATGCTCATCAACATATTCACCCGATTTTTTTGTCCGAGTTTCTTTAACCAGCTCGACCATCAGTGGTTGTCTCCCTAACCTCTTAGCCTAAATAATAAAATTAACTTTAATTAAAAACAAATAATTAATCAAAACATAACTTTAAAAAGTGGTAATAATTACCATGCGTCGAGAATGTTCGTAACTCGTAAGTGCTTATACTTCCAACTGCATTAAGATGACCCCCTTTTTCAGATGCCCTCATTTTTTTGGCATTTTCAGATTTAGCCTTAAATTCGTCTGATTTCCAATACACAATAAGTTTCTCAAAAACTTCTTGGCCCATCCACTTGGGACGACTACCATCACGTTCCCAACGCTTTCTAATACGTCGCAACGTGTCGGAAAGTCTTTTTGATGTTCTGCTATAATAATTTTTCCTCATATTCCATATTCGGTCTACTACTTGAAGCATGCGAGTTGCTAGTCTCTGGCACGTTCATCGGCAGTTTTTCACCATTAGACGTCCAAACCCAATAATTTTTAATGAAACCCCTTTCCGTGCAAATGACGTGTTACTTCCTCTGGATCACTAATTATACGTCTACATTCACATTTAAGGCAAGGACACCTACCCCCCCCCCCTTTCGCTTCAACAACATTCCTGAATAAATGCCCACTTGATAAACCCATTAACTCCTTCTATGAAATTTGGTTTAAGTGCACGTCTTCTTGGTTCCAACCTATCGTACATCCAACTACGATAGTACAAATAATATTCCATACTGCATATTTGTACAATCATACAATTTCATATGAGTAAATTTTTAACTATTTAATATATGTTCAACTAATACATTATATACTAATAACTTTTTTTAATTAATTTAAATTTAATTAGTCTACATTATATAATACATGCTACAAATAATAAAATGTTTTTTTAAATACAAATACAACAAATAATACATATCATAATATTATGTGTTTGTTTTAAATACATATTTAATAAAATATTTTTAATACATAACTATTTATTTTCTATTTAAAAAATATTTTTTAAATAGTCTAAATTTAACTAATCCACATTATTAGTCTACATTTTATACTAATACATTATATGCTACACATAATAAAATATTTTTTAAATAAAAAATTTACAAATAATACATATAATAATATTATGTGTTTGTTTTAAATACATATTTAATAAAATATTTTTAATACATAACTATTATTTTCTATAATAAAAAAACATATAATAAAAATTTAACATATAATACATACTATATATTCTATTTTTTTAAGTTATTTTTTATTATAATATAATAAAAAATTATAATATTTAATATATGCTCAAATAATACATTATATACTAATAATTTTTTTAAATAGTCTAATTTTAACTAATCTACATTATTAGTCTACATTTTATACTAATATACATTATATGTTATAAATAATAAAATATTTTTTAAATATAAATATTACAAATAATACATATAATAATACTATGTGTTTTTTTAAATACGTATTTAATAAAAAAAATTAATACATAACTATTATTTTTTAATTAAAAAAACATATCATACGTACTATGCATTCTATTTTTTTAACTTCTGCTTTATTCTAATATAATAAAAAAACATATATATATATAATAAATTTTATTTTATAAATGTTGTTTTTAATAGATTCTAATTTATAAGTTCTGTTTTTAATAGATTCTATTTTTAATAGATATTATATATTTAAAAATTAATTCTGTTTTTAATAAAAATAAAATAATATATTATATATTTTGTTTATAGATTCTATTTTACTAAATATTATATATTTCAAAATACAATTTGTTTTAATAAATAATAATATTTACATATTAAAAAAATATAATCTGTTTTATTAAAAATATATATATTTATCTATTATAATCACATATAAAATCTATTTTATTATATAATATATTTACATACACATATAATATAAAATCTGTTTTAATATATATATATATATATATATATATATATATATATATATATATATATATATATATATATATATATATATATATATATATATATATATAATCTAAACAACATAAATCAATAATATACCAACACAATCAACAACAAACAAACAACACCAAAATCTTAAACAAACACATACATTAACCAAAAACTATACTATTAAAATTGAAAACTTACCTCTATGAAGCTTTCAAATGTACACAAATAATGCTTGAAATCTTCAAGTTTAGTAGACAACTACAAAACAAATATCAAATATTAGAGATTATTTTGTAAACGAAAATTAAATAAAAATAAAACAATTAAATATTACCTTTTGATTAATATTGCGTGAGGAGGAAGAACTAAAAATATGTTGTTTGTGGAAGAAGAGAAGAAGGAGAAGAGATCTCTTGTGGTAGAGGAAGAGAAGGGGAAGAAATAATGAAGAAGGAAGAAATAATGAGGAAGGAAGAAAGTGGAAGGAGGAAAGAAACAAAGCGTGTTTCTAGTTGAGTACGCTGGTAGTATTTAATGGCCCATAGCGATGTGATTTCCATAACGCAAACTAGCAAAGTGAAAATCACGTCGCAACCGTTCCAACGGATAGAAGTTTGCCACGTGTGGAACATGTCGCTAGTTGCGACGTGGAAAGCATATCGCAACATTTCCAACGGATACTTCATTAATTGATTACACTACATCAAGTCAGACCAAGTCAATTTAAGGTCAGGGAATATTCCCACTAAAGAGTTGCGACTTGTATACCACGACACAACCTAAATTTTCAAAATTTCAAAAATCCCTTCATCACGTTTTTAGGGAATTTAATATTTTCAAAATTTATTTAAAACCAGCGACATTATTAACACGTCGCAAATTATATTTTTTTTTTAAATCTCTGACTCCCCCCATTTTTACGTTATCTTTAATATTTTATTTATAAAAGATATTGTGGCGTGCTAACCACGTCGCAACTACAAATTTCTAGCCACGTTACCACGTCACAACATCACGTGGGTGGGAAACACATTTCTTGTAGTGACTAATCCTTAATATTGAGTAAATCAAATTTAATTAAATCTTAATTTCACATAAATAAGAATTCAAATATATGCAGAAAAGGATTCAGAATAAATCTTTTCCAATTAGAAATGCATTATAAATCAAATCAATGATTGAACCATAAAGGAAATAAATCTTGTTGGAGCGAAATTCTATCAATTAAGCAGCGCGCCAAATAAACAACTCGAGATAAAATATCTTACATAAAGTCAGAATATCTAGCATAACATGTTGCCTACAAAAATTTGTAGAGGAGAGGACACCTATCATAGTGTGGATACTATACGATGAAATATATGTTCAATATTGTATAAGCAAATATTGTTCATTCATGAAAGTATGTAATATATTTATAATTAGATATTAATGACTTTTATCGTATGATAGTTTGCTATATATAAATGGCTACAAGGACGAAACAAAATGTGTAATTAAAATGTCTACTATATATCGGGTACACAAGGCTACTCAAATTATTAGTTGAACAAAATGTAACGGGATCAAATTAAAATGTCTACTATATATATCGGGTACACAAGTCTATTCAATATATATGATAAGGGATCAAATTACACCAATAAACTACAATCTTTTATAATCTTTGATTTTATTTAATCAAACGGTTATTAAATGACATTTTGACTCACATGGTTCTTATACTAAAGATAACTTCCTTCACTTTTTGTAATAAATTAAAACATTATTTTTATTATTTCTTAAAAAATTATAAGAATTCTTAAATATTTTTCATGATATTTAGTAAAAAAAATAGTTTTTTCTTATTTCAAGATAATCTCAGTTTTTGTATTCAATTAAGGTAAATAACGATGCAAATTATTTCATAAAAATCATTATTCTTAATAAAAAATATTTTATTTTTATTTTTAAAAAATTTCAATTTTATTCAATTTTCTTTAAATCAAGTTTTATTATAATAACTTAAATCAAATAGTGAAAGTAATACTTTTTAAACAATATTTCAAAATAATATTCAATAAATGTTAAAAAATAAAATTTAATAATAGGTAACAAGTACATAATAATTTAGTTTTGAATAAAATAGATAAAAAATATAAAATGAATTTTAATAAAATGATCACTTTATGTATATATTTTTTTCGATTTACAACCTAAATATTATGTACACAATAGAAACTTTTTAATACAATTTGATAATATATTTAAAAACTAATAAATTTCAAAGTGTATTTTAAGTGAATAAATTTTATTTTATTTAACTAAAACTAAAAAATACCAAAATTTGTTTAAAATTGAGAGTAATCAAAGTTTTTTATTAAAAACCAAATTTATTATAAATCATTATTAAAATTAATTTTTTAAAAATATTAAAAAAATCATGTTTTTATTTATTACCCGATAAATTAAGTCTTCCCCCAGTTTTGATAAGTTTAGTTTTATTATTATCATTAAATTTATATATTGTAATATATTTTATAGAAGAAATAAAATTGATTAAAAATAAGAAGAAAACATTTATTTTTTTTGAAGAAATATTTTGAATCTTGATTTATTATCTACTTTAGGTGAATAGAATAAAATTTAATTTTAAAAAAAAAAGTAAGATTTGTTAAAAAAAATAAGAAGAAACGTTTTTTAGTAACTACGATAAATTTTTTAGAGATAATTAAGAATCTTGATGTTTTTTATAATATTAAAAAAAAATCCTGTTTTCATTATTAACAAAAGAATCTTGATGGTCATTTAATTGTTGGTATATATATATATATATATATATATATATATATATATATATATATATATATATATATATATATATATATATATATATATATATATATATATATATATATATATATATATATATATATATATATATATATATATATATATATATATATATTTCTCCACATTTAATTACTTATTATTTTTAACCACTTGAAAAGAATCAATGGTATAGATTTGGAGTAAGTTATAATAACTTACTCCTGGAGTAAATATAACCCTCCTCGATATATATATATATATATATATATATATATATATATATATATATATATATATATATATATATATATATATATATATATATATATATATAGAGGAGGGATCAAATTACACCCGAAGAGTTACACCACGAGTTACACTCGTTCAATAGCTACATCTCGAAATAATATTTTTTAAATTCAACCGTTGGATTGAAACATAATACCATATAGATCATTCCTATAAAGTTTGAGCTTAATCTATAATGATTTACTATGTCATTGAATAACATCAAAATTAACGTTATATGAAAGCTCATTTTGACGTTAATCTTTGGATATCTTGATGATATAGTAAATCATTATAGATTAAGCTCAAACTTTATAGGTATGATCTATATGATATTATGTTTCAATCCAACGGTTGAATTTAAAAAATATTATTTCGAGATGTAGTTATTGAACGAGTGTAACTCGTGGTGTAACTCTTCGGGTGTAATTTGATCCCTCCTCATATATATATATATATATATATATATATATATATATATATATATATATATATATATATATATATATATATATATATATATATATATATATATATATATATATATATATATATATATATATATATATATATATATATATATATATATATATGAGAGGACGTATACTATGAGAATGCAATTTTTTATGTGAAAACATGAGAATGAATCTGAATCATAGATTTTAAAATAAATAGCGGAGATTATGTGTCATTCTTATTTTCTCTCTCCTTCATTATTAAAATAAATGATTTGATCCAAGGATATGTGCACAAAGTATTGGAATTTAAAATCCTAACAAATTAGGACGGAATAATTGTTTCTATTGAAACCAAATATTAATTAACTATTATTTTATTTGATGTAATTCTGTTCCACTATTTTAGTCTACTATAGTTGGTAAACCTTTGCTATAAATACATCACGAATGGTGTGTATTAATTAAGGGTTAATAGCTATTTACCCCCCTGCCATATAAGCGAGATTTGATTTTCCCCCCCTTAAGAAAAAAATTTGTGATTCCCCCCTTGAGAAACCCAGATTCCAAATTGCATCCCCCCTCATGCTGAGTTGGCCATAGAATCTTCATACTTGGCCTGCCAAGTGGCTTTTTTTAATTTTTTTTTAAATCCACGTCATTTTTTAATATATTATATATTTTTTTTTTTACGTTTTTTAAATATTATATATTTTTTTTACGTTTTTTTAATATTATATATTTTTTTTACGTTTTTTAAATATTATATTTTTTTTCACGTTTTTTTATAGAGTATTTATTGTAAAAATTAATGTTGGGCCTAAACCCTTACTTGTTGTATTAGTAGCCCTTTTATGAGAGTGTTTTTAATTCAAATTAATGTGTGTGTGTCTGCTTTATAAAGACTCATTTTGTCTTTGTAAAAATCGATGTGGGACTTGTTAATATACATACAACAACAAAAACAAACGCACAGTTAATATACATACAGCAATAAGAACAAACGCATATCATTGAATTAAATGGATTCATAACATCACAACAACAAACGCACAGTGCCATATTAAAGCATCAAATATACAAGTTTGGAACCTCCTTATAAGCAGCTTTATCATGGCGGAAATTTGGGCATGGTACTGCAACAACAAAAAATACAGAGAGGAAGGAGTGAGAAAAAGAAAATGAAACCCAAGACATAGCTGTGGTCGAATCACATAACGATAGATGGTGTGGTTCATGATTCAGCAGTGTGAACTATTTGAGTTGGTTCAATTTTAAAACATTGCATCAATTTAGAAACCAACCCGCCTCCACCTTCATCCCGCACAAGAATATAATGCAAGAGAAAAGCATAATGGAATCTCATGATGAACAGCAAGACAATCTTAGTACAAGGAAAATAAAATAAAAAGTTCCTCTTAGGAGTTGATAATTTAAACTGAAACATGCAAACTCAGACAAACCAAACCAAGTCAAGGCTTTTACTTCCCTACTTCTTAAAGCTCATAAATATATCCAAGTATCAGACGAATCTTTGCATTGAGACACATTATCCTTAAAACAAAACCACACAAATTTGATATGGCTTAGACTAGTCTTCACATTTTGACACTTAAGCAGAAATATCCGGGCATACTCAATAATCCTACCAGAATAAATAAAGAAGCTTACACAGTTACATTAAACTAGTGTTGTCAATTGCACATAGCCAATTGTTAAAGAAGAATGATGTTTGTTGGATTTTTGAATGGAAGTGTGAGTGAAGGTTAATGGATGATTCGAACAGAAAAGAAGTGAGGTTGTTGCAGATGTGTTAAGGTGAGAGTTTGTGGTTTATATACTACATGACGGGAGGTGTTTCACAAAAACTCAGTGGTGATTCATGGATTTAATGTGTTGTTGTTGTATGTATATTAACAAGTCCCACATCGATTTTTACAAAGACAAAGTGAGTCTTTATAAAGCAAACACACACACATATATTTGAATTAAAAATAGACTCCCATATATGGGCTTCTAATACAACAAATAAGGGCTTAGGCCCATATGTTAATTTTTACAACTCATAAAAACTAATAAATACTCTATAAAAAAAATATATAATATTTAAAAAACGTAAAAAAAAATAATATATAATATATTTAAAAATGACGTGGATTTAAAAAAAATTAAAAAAGCCACTTGGCAGGCCAAGTATGAAGATTCTATGGCCAACTCAGCATGAGGGGGGATGCAATTTGGAATCTGGGTTTCTCAAGGGGGGAATCACAAATTTTTTTCTTAAGGGGGGGAAAATCAAATCTCGCCTATATGGCAGGGGGGTAAATGGCTATTAACCCATTAATTAATGATATCCTTTATATAGTAGTCCAGACCAGCTCCATATTTTTAAGGCATATAAAGGGTGAATTTTTATCTATCCAACTCTAAAAGTTGGGTAAGGTTACCTCCTTTGTAAAATCTCTTTGAACTTTTAGAGTTGCCTCCAATATAAGTCTTCTTTTAAAAGAGCTTTGTTATACTCAGATTGAGCTTTGTTATAGTCCAGACCAGCTCCTAATGCTTCGCTTTCTAACCTCTTGGCATCTCATTCTGACCACAGTCCTATCCTTTTATCTTGTGATATACAGCAGCATAGTCATTATAAGAGGAAGTTTCGATTTGAAAATAGCTGGCTTCACGAACCGGATGTCGACGAAGTTGTTCAGTTGGGATGGATACAAGGTGAAAATATTGAAGCAAAGCTTACTAACTGTGCCGAGAGTTTGGAGGTGTGGAGTAGAGGTAGAAGAAGGAATGTGAAGGAAGAGATTGAGAGACATAGAGCTGCGATGGAAATGTTTCGGGGTGGTAATGATGAACAAACGGCGGAGAGATTTCTTGAGGCTCAATCTGAGTATAACAAAGCTCTTTTAAAAGAAGACTTATATTGGAGGCAACGCGCTAAAATGCATTGGTTACGGGACGGTGACATGAATACGAAATTTTTCCATCAGTCTGCTACTGTTAGGAAAAATTTTAAAAGGATTGAGGTGCTTGATAATGAAGATGGCAGCGAGGCTAGGGACCAATCAGTGCTTTGTGAAATTGCCAAGAATTACTTTGATGCTCTGTTTCAAGCTGGTTCTGGTAGTTACGATCCGGTTCTTTGTTTAATCCCGCGGAAGATTACTGAATGGGATAATGCCCAACTGATTCAACCGTTAACTTTAATGGAAGTTCGGACAGCAATTTTTGACATGCATCCTGACAAATCACCAGGGCCTGATGGGTTCAACCCGGCGTTCTTTCAGGAGTACTGGGAAGTTTGTGGTGAGGATATATTCCAGGCTGCCTCGGTTTGGCTTGAAAGAGGCTTCTTTCCAACTTCGTTGAATGATACGAATATTTGCCTAATCCCCAAATGCGCTAATCCTAGATCTATGAAAGATTTCAGGCCTATTTCACTTTGTAACGTGATCTATAAAATTGTGTCGAAAGTTCTGGCTAATAGACTTAAGAAGGTGTTGGATAAGTGTGTGTCTGAAGAACAATCGGCTTTTGTGGAAGGTCGTTCTATTTTACATAATGCAATGATTGCAACAGAAATTATTCATTATCTCAAAAGAAAGACGGTTGGTAGGAAAGCGTCGTTGGCACTAAAGATTGATATTAGTAAGGCTTATGATAGGGTGGATTGGGGATTCCTAAAAGGGATGCTGACTCGAATGGGTTTTGCAGATAAATGGATCCATTGGATGATGATGTGTGTGACTTCGGTGAACTATTATGTGCTGGTAAACTCGGATAATGTTGGACCCATTGAACCAGGAAGGGGATTGAGGCAAGGAGACCCACTGTCTCCTTACCTCTTCATCCTTGTTTCGGAAGGTCTTTCTTCTCTCATAAAGAGTGCTGTGTCGAAGGGCGATATCCATGGTATCCAAATTTGTAGGGGGCACCGAGTGTGTCCCATCTATTTTTTGCTGACGACTGTTTTCTATTTTGCAGGGCCACACTTTCAGAAGTTCATCACATAATGGAGATTCTTGACTTATATGCTAAGGCGGCTGGTCAAGAGATTAATATGTCAAAGTCAGAAGTTTTCTTTAGTCGCAATCTGAGTGTCCCAGCACAGGAGGACCTGGCTAAGGTTATGGGGGTCCGTCATGTTCTTGGGACTGGTATTTACTTGGGGCTTCCGTCTCTGATAGGTCGTAGTAAGAAGGCTACATTTTCTTTTTTCAAGGATCGTATATGGAAGCGTATTAATTCGTGGAGGGGTCGGTATTTATCAAGGGCAGGTAAAGAGACTATGATCAAGTCTGTTCTTCAGGCTATCCCGGCTTATATTATGAGTATTTTTCTTCTCCCGGATGGTGTGGTTGATGATATTGAAAAAATGATTAACTCTTTCTGGTGGGGAGGTGGTTCTAATGGAAAGGGGATTCGTTGGATGTCATGGGATAAATTGACAGTCTCGAAGGAGGAGGGTGGTTTGGGTTTCAGGGATTTTAGAGCTTTTAATATGGCTATGGTAGCAAAACAGGGTTGGTTTATCATGTCTAATCCTCAAGCTCTTGTGTCCAGAGTCTTCAAAGCAAGGTATTTTCCGAGAACTACTTTCTTTGATGCAACTCTTGGTTATAACCCCAGTTTTGTTTGGCGTGGTATTTGGAAGGCTAGGGAGGTTCTAATGTTGGGTTGCAGGTGGAGTATTGGAGATGGGAGCAAGATAAAAGTCATGCAGGAACCTTGGCTCCGTGGAACGAATGAGGGTTGTTTGTCTGGTCCTCAAGTGCAAGGTGCGTATAATATTACCGTTAAGGATTTGTTGCTGTCTAATGTTAAACAATGGAATATGCGGGTTATTCGTACTTTATTTGATGTTACAGTTACAAAAGATATCCTTCAAGTACCCTTAGTAGAGGATGTTATGGAGGACAGATTAGTATGGAAGGAAGAACAACATGGCATGTATAGCGTTAGGTCGGGATATCGTGTTTGGAGGAAGGTGAGGAAAAGGTATGATGGGGGTCCGTAAAGGGTAACTGGAATAGCCTATGGAAGATAGCGGCACCGGCTAGAGTTAAACATCTCCTTTGGAGGATTTGTACGGAGTGTCTTCCGACGAGAGTGCGACTACGGCAACATCATGTTCCATGTGCTACTAATTGTCCGTCTTGTGATAACGGATATGAAGATGACTGGCATGTCTTTTTTGGTTGCTTAGAGGCAATTTCTTCCTGGCGGGCAGCAGGTTTGTATGATGTTATATTTCACCGTCTCCATTCTTTCCAAGATGTTAAATCTGTTATTTTTGATATTTGCTGCAAAGAAGATAATAAACTTGCTGGTAGAGTAGCGGTAATGATAGAGAATTTATGGAAGAATAGAAATGATTGAGTTTGGAATAATGAGAAAGAAGAAGCTACTAAACTAGGATGGTTAGCTTTGCATAAGTGGCAAGAATGGTTTTCTGCTCAACAATTTCGGCACTCTGAACGAGTTGAGGAGAATCTCTTACAATGGCATCCGCCGTCGAGTGGCTCCTTTAAATGTAATGTGGATGCAGGTTTTAACCGTCGTTTAGGTACAACAAACCGTGGATGGTGTATTCGTGATGATCATGGTGATTTTGTTGTTGCGGGAGCGGCTTGGGATGGTGGTACCTTATCTACTTTAGAAGCGGAAGCTTTAGCCCTCAAGGAAGCTATCCATGGTGTTAGTACCCTTCACCTTGGCCATGTTTTATTCGAAAGCGACTCTCAGGTGGTTGTTAAAAGCTTAAGATCAACCGCTTGTGGCAATTCTGAGTTTAATTGTATTATCTCCGCTATTAAGTTGTTATTACTAGATTTTCCCCACTTTGAGGTGAAGTTTGTAAAGCGTCAAGCGAATATGGTTGCTCACACTTTAGCTAAGGCGGCCAATTCCTGGACTCGACGCATGTTATTTGATGAAATTCCTCCTTGTATTTTCTCTATTTTGAATAATGAAAGAAGTTAAGTTTGCTTTTGTTAAAAAAAAAAAAAAAAAGAGATTGAATATAGACAATAATAAAGTCATAATATTAAGAGCAGATCATTTTTGTCAAATATTAGTTAATAAAATGTAGATAAATAAATTGAACATAATAATAATCCTCTAAACGTAAACAATAAAAATTATAAACTTGATTTTCAATTTAGAATTCGGAGAAAGAAATAAAATATAAATTTTAGATTGGTTTACTGTTAATTTTTTGTTTGCATTCAGCATTATAAAATGAAGGTTTAATATCCTT
Organism: Vicia villosa; assembly: GCF_029867415.1. NCBI lineage: Eukaryota > Viridiplantae > Streptophyta > Magnoliopsida > Fabales > Fabaceae > Vicia > Vicia villosa. The sequence continues at coordinate 131,609,752 of NC_081181.1, read as the reverse complement.
TTTGGTCATGTATTTTAATATTAGGTTCATTTTGGTCTCTTATCTTAAAAAAATGTTTGTATTAGTTTCTTGACTTCAAAACATACAATGTTAATCATTTTTGTCTAATTAGCGACTAATTAGTGACCACTTTTTAAGTTTTTGTGTCATTAATTAGATGAAAATGTCTAACAAGCTATGTTTTGAAGAACTAATAGAATATGAACCTTTTTTAAAATTGAGAGACCAAAATGAATTCGAGACCAAAAAGATAGTAAACCTAAAATAAATGTATATATTTATCTTTTGTCATATAGTTATATCATTTTATTTTATTTTTTTAATCAAGATTTCATTAAAGAACCAAAAGTTCTACCAAAGAGATTACAAAGAACAGGGCGTAAGACAAAAACCCCGAAGAAAAATTACAAGCCAAATATACCCTATGAATAATACAAAAAAGGGGCATTTGTAAACTCAGAAATTATAATTGGTGCGGGTAATTTTCCCAATGAAGGACCATCTCCACCAAAGCTCCTTAATGCTCCAAATAATATCGAAAACACTCTAATTATCATTTCGGAAAATGATACCGTTCCTAACCTTCCAAATAGTCCAACAAACCGTCAACCATAACGTTCCTTCCCTACCGGATCTAACTTTGTGCATTTTACAAAAATGATGCCAAACCAAAAAACTACTCCAAATATCTTCAAACTTGTAATCTTCAAAACCCACCCAACAAGTCGTAATATTCCATATCACCAAAGACACAGTGCATTTAAAAAGCAAGTGATACAAAGATTCCTTCTCCAAACCACACAAACAAAAAGAGTCTAAAGATGAAATGTTAATTCCTCTAGATAACATAAGATCCCTTGTGGGCAACCTATCTATCAAACAACGCCAACCAAAAGCCTTCACTTTTAACGGAACCACAACATTCCATAACATGGAAAAAACTCTATCATACTTATTATAAGGCCCTCTCGGTATGTGAAAAAAATTAAGAAGAACATAACAACTACGTACCGAGAACATACCATCCGATTCCGCAAGCCACCGCACACCGTCCCTCTCATCCGCCTTCAAACTAACACTGCCCAGCTCGTAAAGGAGCTGTTGCCGCACCATGATCATCCCACTCCCAAACTTCACCTCTCCACCCTCCCATACCCGCCACGGAGACAAACTTTAGCTTCGATATAGAGTAAGCGAAAGGATATAACTCCTTGAGACACCTCCCCTCCTTCCAACAAGAATGCCAAAAAGATATATTGAAGCCATTTCCGATATCGAACCTACACTTTTCAACAAAAAAGTCATCATAATAAGAATTTTGTAAAGATAAAATATCTTTCCACCACAAAGAATATAAGCTATTCTTGAGAATGTTTTCATATTTTTTGATAACTTGTATATTGATATCTCCATATCTAGCTTTCAAAACCTTCAACCATAAATCCTCCGCTCCTCTTAAAATCCTCCACCGCCATTTATTCAAGAGCGCCAAATTAAAGTCCCCAATCCTCCGAATACCAATACCTCCTTTATCCACCGGTAAACAAATAGTCTTCCAACTCACCCAATGCACCTTTTTCTCCTCCCCCACCCCTCCCCAAAGAAATTTACTTTCCAACTTCGGAATCTCCTTTAAAACTTTCTTAGGAGCCTTATAGAAAGAAAGCCAAAAAATAGAAAGGCTACTAAGCACCGGATTTAAAAGAGTCAACCTACCTCCGAACGATAAAAACTGATTCTTCCAATCCGAGAGCCTATTCTTTATCTTGTCCAAAATGAAATTCCAAGAAGAGATCCTTCTAGGATTGATTCCTATTGGAATCCCAAGAAAAGTGAAGTGATTGTCCTCCCTACCATACGACAAAAAAGAAGAGGCAAAAACCAAAAAATTCTCATTAACATTCACACCAATAAGCTTACTCTTGTGATAATTAATGTCGAGACCCGACACTAGCTCGAAACCACGAAGAATAGCCTTGATTCCAACTTCCCTCACCAAACATAAGCGTGTCATCCGCAAATTGTAATAAGTTGACATTGCAAGCTCTCCTAACATCGAACCCCACATACTCACCTAGCTCCATCGCCCTAGAAACCATCCCATTCAACCCTTCCGCTACAATAACGAAGAGAAACGGGGATGGAGGGTCCCCTTGCCTCAAGCCCTTCTCAACGACAAATTCCCTCGTCGGACTACCGTTAACTAGCACCGACATCTTACTCGAAAAAATGAGCGTCTCCATCCAACTCAACCAAATGTCTCCGAATCCCATTCTCCTTAGCATGAATCTAAGAAAGTCCCAATAAACGTTATCATACGCCTTCTCGAAATCCACCTTAAAAAGAATACAACTATTACCATTCTTTTTAGCCATGTCCAACACCTCATTCGCTACCAAAACCCCATCCATCAATCGCCTCCCCGGAATAAAAGCGCTTTGACAATCGGACACCACCAAATGCAACACTATCTTAATTCTCGAGGCCAAAAGTTTAGCTAAGGCTTTGTAAATACACCCCACAAGACAAATAGGCCTATAATCATTAAGAACCAACGGCTTGGTCTTTTTAGGAATAAGAGTAAGAAAGGATGAAACAATGGCCTTAGATAAAAGAGCCTCACGGTGGAAACACGAGAAACAATTAGAAAAATCATCCTTCATAAACTCCCAACAATTCTTGATAAATAAGAAAGAATAACCGTCGGGCCCCAGGCTCTTATCTCCCCCACAACTCCAAACCGCTTCTTTAATTTCCTCCATCGAAAAAGGAGCTTCAAGGCTTTCACTAACCGAACGATTCAAGCGCGAGAACGGAATACCTTCCAAAGAAGGCCTAATCCCCTCCACCTCGGAAAACTTCTTTTCAAAATGATTTTTCACCTCCTCCACCGAGTCTAAAATCCCCCTCTCTGAAAAAATTGAGCCAATATGATTGCGGGACCTCCTACCTTTCATGACCTTATGAAAAAACTTACTATTGGAATCTCCATCATTTAACCATTTTAGCCTAGACTTTTGGATCAACATATTTTCTTGAATCTTGAGGTTCAACCAAAAGTCCCTACAAGCCCTTCTTTTCCTCTCCACCACGTCGACATCCTCATCCAACTCCCCTCCCGAAACATCACCAACCAATTCGTCACCGTCATTCATACCCCTAACGCCTTCTTCCAACGCCAAATTGAACTTCCCAAAAATATTAACATTCCACCACCTAAGCCTATCTCTCAAAATCCTCAATTTTTCTTTTAATACAAAATCACCTCTCCCTACTACCAAAATCGACCTCCAAAACTCCTCCACAAAAGGTAAAAAATCACTATTGGAAAACCATTCCGAATTTACCATAAAAGGTTTAGGACCCCAATCCGCCTTATCACTAAGGAGCCAAACCGGACAATGGTCACAATCCTCCATTTATTCACAAGATTGCCCGACACCAAGAATCTATCGATTCTACTTCTAGCTTTATCGTCCCCTCCGAACCACGAGAATTTCTTACCTTTACTCGGAACATCAATCAAATTTCTCAAATTAATAAAATCTGAGAAATCCCTCCATTCTCTACTTCTAGCCAAGACCGATAATCCATTCCTCTCCCTACCATTCTTCACTGCGTTAAAGTCACCAGCAATTACCCATTCACCATCGGAAAAAGCAGATTTAAGATGCAAAAGCCTACTCCATAAAATCCTCCTCTCAACAATGGAACAAGGAGAATAAACATTCACTAAATAATGGATTTCACCCTTCCAAATAGCTTTTATTCCCAAATACCCCATACCTCCAAAAGAATTCAGAACCTGGACAGAAGCAGAATTCCACAAAGTAATAATCCCCCCCGAGAGACCCACAGACGGCAAAAAAGAAAAATCCACATCTATGTTCTTCCAAAAACTCCTAGCAGTAGAAACAGACACATTACAGAGCTTGGATTCTTGAATAAAAAAGACATCAGCTTTACCTTTAACAATTAATTGGTTGATCCTTCTTCTCTTTGCAGAATCCCCCCCCCCTCTGGTGTTGAGAGAGCCAATAATCATTGGACAGTATTTTTGAACTCCTGCCTTCCAGCCATTGAACCCTTGTCAGCACTTTCCATTCCATTGAACTTCAGAATGAAGTCGTTAATAGATCCGCCATTGGCCTGAACTCCCAAATCCGAAACGATTCTCCATAACTTCTTACCAACGTTAGAATCCAGCTGCCCGAAATTTCTGATGTTGCTTCTCGCAACATCCGATTCTTCCGGTTGTAAACCATATCGGACCTCCTTCGAAGGCGCCCCACATTGGGAATCCTTTACTTGCCCGGAAACCGAAAAGGATGAGATAGAGTCTGAAGCTGCTGCGTTTGCACCGCTGTAAGTTTTCCTACTCCTGTTCTTTTTTTTGATTTTGGGTTTGGGCCTCCCTTTGGAAAGTTTAAAAAGCCCAATAGATTCAGATAAATATTTAAATCTCACCTTTTTGCCACCTAGCTTTTCACTAAAACTCGTGGGGCCCTCGCCTTTACTCTTATCCTCCTTTTCAGCTAACAAAATGGGACTTTCCTTATCCGATACGGCTCCTTCACTGATAAACCCAATATCCCTTCCTTTTGACAAACACGTGTTACTCTTTAATTTAACCACCGTCTGGTCAAAGGAAATAGCCTGAACACCTATATCCCCTACAACAAACGTGTCAACCTCAATACTCTTCCCCAAACTGCATTCATTGTCCAGAGGATCAAACAAATCACCTACACCCTCCACAACTCCTACCTGCGACACAGGCTCCAAAATCGGTGACAACGCAACCTCCTCCTCACTCCCGCCATTACCCTTGGCGATCACATCTTCGTCCATAGATAAGTCCTCGGAGTCATAATCATCAATCTCCGATGCCGGAACCTTGTGATTAGATTAGCTAGACCCTGACGTTACAAAACACTCCTCCTTGAAATGCAAGTTGAATAAAACACCATCGATATTTGCCCTACAAACAGTCGGAACCTCCTGCTCGTTATGAATATGAACCAAAACTCTTGCCACACCAAAACTTGATCTTTTAACTATGTCATCATCTGAGCACACGTAGGTCCCAAAGGAGTTCACCAACTTCTCAAAGAAATCCATGGTCCAAGCATGGCAAGGAACTCCGAGGATGCGAATCCAATAAATTCATTCTGAATCGACGTCAACTTCCTTCCACGGTCTAATAACATGAAACCATTGTTTCCACCAGGACTCCGCCTCGCAGATCAGATCACAAATTTTGCCTTCCTCTGTTTCCTCCAGCAAGCACATATTGGGACCCATAGGAGTAACTCTAATAGCATAATATCCTTCAGAAAAAAGTGCTCTTGAATATTGTATGAAGAGCCAGAAACATGAACAAAACCAACGTACGCCTTTGCTAATGCGGACTTCACCTCCCCATCCGAAGAGAAAACCAACTCTTTTGCATATTGACCCTCGCCAATCTGACCATCACCCTTCTGCACATTCTTCACCGCATCCGCGAAAGAAAATGACCCATTACCCCTGCGTTCCTCCGGGACGTTCCTAACCGGTATCGAAACCCTACCAAGCACCTGCCTCGCTGATGCGCTGCTTTCTTTCCTGCTACCCTTGATGACAACCTCCTCATTACGAGAGAAACGAGGTATGTTCGCATGAATCTTAATCCCGTCAATCATAATAGCATCAAGTTTCACAGCCAACATTCTCAAATCTTCCACCTCACTAAATCTGCCGAAACCAAACCTTCTCCCCCATTTGTTTCTTCTCGGAGAAATGACGACTTCCACACACTTCCCTACGCATCCAAACAAACCGAACAAGTCCACCGCTTTGATTCTGTCTGGAAAGTCAGAGCAAAAGATGGAAGATACCTCATCAAGAACCTTACCCCTTACCCTTCCCTTGTATGGAAAAACATCCCACCTTTCTCGTAAATTGCTGAACGCTTTCTTAGTCACTGATTTCCACTCCATACCTGCTGCACTAAACCACCACCCCCGGCCGCCTAACAGAGACACCAAGTTCCGTCGGAGGAGAGAGATTTCAGACTATATAGATTTTATAATTCTCATTTCCACTTAAAATTTGCAAAAGGGGTGAAATCTTTTATGATAAATAACACTTTTAAAGTGCATTTAAATATCTTTACTTTCTCTCTTTTGTTTCTTTATCTCCATAAGATCACATTATTTAGTTATATCGTTTAATTGAATGATT